>NC_137814.1:66777639-67020139 GCF_963921795.1 Nannobrachium achirus
AGAAGGCAATCTTTGAGGTTTGCTTGATGTGAGAATGAAAAGACATATCTTGATCAAACATAACCCCCAGATTCTTCACAGCAGCCTTAGAGGCCACGGTAATGCCATCCAGAGCAAAGTTCCTATCTGCTAGTTTGTCCCTTAGGTGCTTAGGGCCCAAGACGATAACTTCTGTTTTGTCAGAGTTGAGGAGTAGGTAGTTACTGGTCATCCAACTCTTTATGTCTTTGAGACATGCTTGCAGATTAGCCAGTTGATCCGTTTCATCTGGCTTCATTGACAGATATAATTGAGTGTCATCTGCATAGCAATGGAAGTGTATAGAATGTTTTCTAATGATTTCACCCAGAGGAAGCATATATAGGGTGAATAGTATTGGTCCAAGCACAGAGCCTTGTGGGACTCCGTATCTGACCTTTTCACGTAGTGAGGATGTATCATTAATGTTTACAAACTGAGATCTGTCCGACAGATAGGACTCGAACCATCCCAGTGCGGTACCCCGAATACCAACCAGGTGCTCTAGTCGTTGTAACAGAATATGGTGGTCGATAGTGTCAAAAGCGGCACTAAGATCCAGCAAAACTAACACGGAAAGGAGTCCGTTATCCAGCGCGATCAGGATATCATTTGTTACTTTCACAAGTGCTGTCTCAGTGCTATGGTGTGCTCTGAAACCTGACTGGAAAGTCTCAAATAAATTGTTGTTGTGTAAAAGGTCACACAACTGCTTGGCAACTGCCTTCTCAAGGACCTTAGAGAGGAACGGGAGATTCGATATAGGTCTATAGTTAGCTAAAAGACCTGGATCGAGAGTAGGCTTTTTGAGAAGAGGTTTGATTACTGCTACCTTAAAGGACTGTGGCACATAACCTGTCACAAGAGAGATATTTATCATATTGAGTAAGGAAGGACCGATCTGGGTCAAGACCTCCTTAAGTAATCTAGTGGGGACTGGATCGAGGAGACAGGTCGTTGACTTGGAGGAAGTGATAATCGAGGTGAATTCAGAGAGCTCGATTTGGGAGAGACTGTCCAAATACACACTAGGCTGCAAAGCCACTCCCGAGGCTGTAAGGTCCACATGTGGACCAGTAGGAGACAAAAGCAGTAGATCATCGATTTGATCTCTGATTTTCTTAATTTTATCATTAAAAAATCCCATGAAGTCATTACTACTGAGAGTTAGAGGAATACGCTGTTTCACAGAGTCACGGCCTTTTGTCAGCCCGGCTATGGTGTCAAAAAGGAACTTGGGATTGTTTTTATTTTCCTCTATTAGGGATGAATAGTAGGCAGTTCGGGCATTGCAAAGGGCCCTTCTATATAGCTTAAGGCTATTCTGCCATGCTATACAGGATTCGTCCCGTTTGGCTGAGCGCCATATTTTTTCCAGTTTGCGTGAGGCTCGCTTAAGGCTTCTGGTTTCATTGTTATACCAGGGGGCTAACCTCTGTTGCTTTATTACCTTCTTTTTAAGAGGAGCAACAGAATCAAGTGTCGTAAGAAGCGAGCTTGTGACACTGTCAACAAGGTGATCAGTCTGAGAGGGACTATAAATATACATATCTTCAACACGGTTGAAGCATATTGGACTAATGGCTAATGGCAGTTTTTCCTTGAATTTATTTATAGCTTTATCGGATAGATTTCTACCAAGGACATGTGTGTCCAATGGTGGGTAGTCCAATAGTGTGAACTCAAAGGTGATCAAATAGTGATCGGAGAGTTCCTTATCATGTGGGAAGACCACGAGATGTTCGATTTCAATGCCATACACCAAAACAAGGTCAAGGGTATGGTTGGCAATGTGTGTAGGTTTATCTACACACTGGGAGAAACCGATAGAGTCGATTAATGAACTGAATGCCTTACCAAGGCTATCAGTTTCTACATCAATGTGTACGTTCAGATCCCCATTTAAAATAATCTTATTAGTGGCGAGGACCAGACTTGACAAGAATTCTGAGAATTCAGATAGAAATAGAGTGTAAGCGCCAGGTGGGCGGTACACTGTGACAAATAATAGTGGCTGTGATGATTTCCAGCTTGGATGTGAAAGATTAAGAACTAGGCTTTCAAATGACTTGTAAGTAGGTTTGGCTCCTGGACTAATAGCCAAACTGGAGCTGAAGATGGCTGCAACTCCACCTCCTGTCCGTCCTGTGTCACGAGGGATATGTGTATTAGTGTGACTTGGCGGGGTGGCTGTATTGAGACCGACATAGTCGAGCTCACTCAGCCATGTCTCTGTAAGACAGCAAACATCAAGGTGATTGTCCGATATGATTTCATTTACTGTTACACCTTTTTTGCTTAAAGATCTAATGTTCAGGAGCCCACACTTAATATTTATATTTACTGGCATTACATCATTGGTTTTGATCTGTACTAAGTTTGTATGCACAGATCCTTGTCCAGCTGGTATATTACGCCTAACTGGTCGAACAGTTATAATTGTTTTAATTTGGGTAGGTGGCTGCTCTGGTGGAAGCACAGAGAAGTGTGTAAGACTGCAACTCTGCTTTCTGGTCTCAACTCTGGTTGGTCATAGATTCTTGATAAAGTCATCCATGTTTTTGGAGATAGTCTGCGCACCATCCCAAGTTGGATGTATGCCGTCTCTCCCCATCAGACCAGATTTCCCCTGGAAGGTTTGCCACTGATCAATAAAGCCCACGTTATTATCTGGGCACCAACTTGACAACCAGCGGTTGAATGAAGCCATACGACTGTACATTTCATCATTAGTCATATCTGGCAGGGGACCAGAGAAAATTACGGAGTCCGACATTGTCTTTGCATATGTGCACACTGACTCAACATTTATCTTAGTGATCTCCGATCTTTTGCGTTGTGTGTCATTGCCACCGCAGTGGATTATAATCTTATCATAGCGTTTAAATGTTTTACCTTTAGCAATTATTTGTAGGTTTGATTCAATGTCGCCCGCTCTGGCCCCGGGGATGCATTTAACTATGGTCCCTGGAGTCACTAGTTTCACGTTTCTCATTATAGAACTACCAATAACCAGAGTTGTATTCTTAATGACAGGTTTAGCCTGCTTAGAGGCTTTGTCATTGATCGGAGGTGGAGATAAATTCTCACTGACATGCTCAATGGGTGTATCAGTGAGTGGGGAAAATCTGTTTGAAACGTGAGGTGGTTGGTGTCCCGCGTGCTTTTGTTTTCGTTTACGCTTTCCACCAGTAACATCCACCCAGCCATTCATGGGTTGTTTATGGGAGCCACGGCCGGCCGCCGTTGGAAGCTATGCTAGCTTCCAACTCAAAGAGCCTCGCTTCCAGCGCTGCAAGCACCGTGCACCGGTCACAAACATCCGAGTCAACAAAGGAGTCGGGGTTGTAACTGTACATGAGACATACAGAGCAGGAATGATGCCCCGAGCGATACTGGAACCGGGGGCCGGGGGGGTAGGGGTGAAAAGCCATCGCCCGGCAGACAGGTTAGCTGCTAGGCTAAGGCTAAAAGCTAGGCTAAGTTGCCTAGCCAACAGTATGGACCTCTGAACAGCAGAACGTCAAGCTAGGCAGTCGAGCCCAAGTAGCGATAGGTCGCCACAGGGAACAGGGATAGTTTAGTTTAGTAGTTAGCAGTGATAATGTGTGCCTAAGTCACAACAGCACAACAAGATAGGCGCTTAGCAACAGAGCAGCTCCGTAGCAGCTCCGATTGCAAGACGCAAAACAGGAAATGACGCGACAGGCTTACCGTCAAAGGGTCCGTGTCTCTGTTGCTACACGGACTTGCCTAAGTCGTTAATGCCCTAGTCAGTGGTGCACTGACCTGTCCAAGCACCTCCCCCAAAATGTCATGTATTTGGCCGCAGATCCCCATCTCAAAATATGTTGTTCCAGGGACCTCCCAGAAGCAAATATTTTAGTCACAAATGTTCGCTTTTAAAAAAGGTTTATTCAAAGATTTGCCAAAAGAATCTTGTTTTTTCAGAAATAGCAGATGCCATGTATATCTGCTATTTTTTTCAATAGTTAAAGTATAAAATAATTCCAGCCATAAATGGGTTAACGGGTGCGTTCATGTGTGTGTTGATTTCGTTGACTAAAACTATGACGCGACTGTGTTTTTTTCACTGACGAAAACTAAATAAAAACTAAGCTGTGATGACTAGAACTGAGACTAAATGTATTGACAATTTCGTCAACAAAATAAAAACTAGACTAAAACGTTAGGGAGGGACTAGTGGAGAAGAGAGTCATTTGGTTCCTCTCAGGTGTTGCTTGCTGAAAATAGCAGATCTACAAGCTCACAACACGTCGCATTCCGACACGTTGTGAGCTTGTAGATATGCTATTTTCAGCACGCAACCAAGTGTAAAATCAGTCATTACGATGCCATCAAGGCCTGCCAAAATACATTTCAGTCGACAAAATCAACTGTAGATTTGGTCGCCTAAAAAATTATGATATTTAGTCGACTAAAATCAGACTAAAACTCAAACTTCTCAGGTGACTAAATTATGACTGAAACTAAATGACATTTTATTCAAAAGACTATGTCTAAAACTAAATCATCAATGTGCTGTCAGAAACAACATTGGTTGGTGTGTGTGTCGTCCAGGTGATTGACAGCAGGATGGTGTCAATCAGATGATTAACTTAACGTGCAACATTGTTTTCTCGCTCAACAGTAAACAAACCAACATAAAGTTTATAGAGGGTAAATGCACATGTCTAAAGTGACAATTTAAGCCTCTAAAATAACAAATTAAACATTGGCCAAATTGTCAAATATTAGAGTCAGAAATTGTGAAAATAGCAGATCTACATGCAACGCCTCACAGCACGAGGGGTTGTGAGCATGTAGATCTGCTCTTTTCACAATAGAACCGTGTTATACAAAATGTAATGCCTCAACTCTTACAACTCCAAGTGCTCGTCTGGGTGGGGGGTCAACTATGATTATTTTGGGGCTTGAAACCCTGACAAGGTTGAGAACCACTGCCATGGCTGCAACTGCAGTGATGGCAGGTCTTCACTCGGTAGAACCAGTAGAATCCCTAGAAACATATCCTACTTTATCATTCATTTCCAATTTAATGGGACTCTTCGACATTAACTCAGGAGGAGCCCGGATTCGAACTGGGAACCCTTCGGGAACCCTTCGTGCTCTAATAACGGTTTCTCTACCCCTGAGCTATGCCCCCCGTACTTGGCTTGCTGTAGTTACTCTGAGGACCCCCTAGGGGTCCCCGGACCCTGCCCCACTGTTGAAGCCCCTTTGCTTATAGAATGCTATTTTTTCTCTGCAGGTTATCATGACGGCCACATCGTGATCCGGTGGTTCTGGGGAGCGGTGGAGCGCTTCAACAACGAGCAGCGTCTGCGTCTGCTCCAGTTTGTGACGGGGACGTCCAGCGTGCCGTACGACGGCTTCAGCGCCCTGCGGGGCTCCAACGGGCTGCGGCGCTTCTGCATCGAGAAGTGGGGCAAGACCACCGCGCTGCCTAAGGTCAGCCCAGAGCCAGGTTTAACCCTGTTAAGACCGGGGGAACGCTCTATTATGCATTATTACTTTAACTTTTTATTTTATGCTTTAACTATTTAGCTTTAACTAAAAATAGCAGATATACAAGCTCACAGCCGCGCTGCAAGCTCATAGATCTGCTATTTTTTTGAAGATTTTAATATTTTTGTCCCGATTCTGTAAATATCTTCTAAATCCTTCTTCTAAAGCAGTGGTTCTCAAATTTTTTCATGTCAAGGACCCCCAAAATGATAGATATTTGGCCGTGGACCCCTATCTCAAAATATGTTGTCCCAGGGACCCCCGCCCCAGAAGCAAAGATTTGAGTTGAAAATTATATATTCACGACTTTTCAAAAATAGCAGATCTACAAGCTTGCAGCGCGGTGCCACGCTGTGAGCTTGTATATCTGCTATTTTTCAGTAGCTAAAGTAGGCCTATAAAAGTAGAAGACGCCTCAGGGCGACATTGCGCCAATTCTTGGCCATCTGGCCAGTGATGTTGTACAGCATATCGGACCAGTTACCCATATATTGAGACCCCTGGTACCCATATATGGAGATCCATGTACTGTATATGGAGATATGCTGTGAGAGCCCAAACATGCTTACTCAGTTATTCCTTATGTGAAATTCCTATGATGTCTATGACATCTGACATCATACCCTTTTTTTGTCCATACATGGAGATCCCTGTCTGTAGAACCAGCCATTAGTGTGGTATTTGGCCGATGTGGCCTCCATATATATATCAAGTCCTATTAGATATGGGCTTAATATTGATGACATCAGGGAACCCCATATATGGTCATAAAGGGGATTCTGTTAGTGTGACATCACAGTGAAGCCAAAAAAAAAAAAAAAAACATTCAAAGATTTGAAAACAAAAAATCAAGATAAAAAAAAATAGCAGATCTACAAGCTCGCAGTGAACTTGTATATATCTGCTATGTTTTAATAGTTGATGCATAAAATAATGTCCTTTGTGTGTGTGTGTGTGTGTGTGTGTGCGTGCGTGCGTGCGTGCGTGCGTGTGTGTGTTTCAGGGCTCACACGTGTTTCAACCGTCTGGACCTTCCTCCCTATCCGTCCTACACCATGCTGTACGACAAACTCCTCACCGCCGTGGAAGAGACCAGCACCTTTGGACTGGAGTAGCATCTCCACACACACACACACACACACACACACACACATATGCACGTGCGCACACGCGCCAACAAGTTTTGGACCTGGTGTTTACACCCACACACACACACACACAAACTGTCACGAGGAATTGTATCAGTGAGTCATCCTGAAATAAATCAAGTTGTGCTGAGCGGATGGGAGCCGAGGCCACCATGTTTGTGCCCCCTGAAGCGTCGTCACAGCGCCGGTGTCCCCAGGGTGGCATGCAGAGTCACACCCACCACCACATCCTCCATGGGAAGCGTCACTGTGATGTCACTGTGATCCCAGGCCGCGCCACCAAACTACACAGGGACAATGCTAGTCCACTCCTAAGGCTCAATAGCCCCTTTTCCTCTGCAAGGTGGAACCAGAGCTTTCAGGAACCTCAACCTATTTTTTTGGTTCTTGGTTGTGTTTCCATTGCGTACGGCCCAGACGAGACGTTCCTGGAACCTTTTTTAGGTCCTGCTCCTGAGGTAGAACTAAACTTTCGTTCTGGGAACCTATGGGAGGGGCCAGCAGCACTGCTGGTCTTTTTTGGGACCTTCCCGGTTAGTTCTGGTTTTATGGAAACGTAAGCAGAACTTGGTCTCGGAACTTCACAGGTTCTTGAAAGTTCTTGGTTCTGGAAAGTTCTGGTTCCAGTTCTGTAGGGCCAATTCTACAGTGGAAATGGGGCTTATCATAGTACCGGGTGAAGAGCTATCACCTCACCGCGGTGTAGTTTTCTAGCTATCACCTAAAAAATCAATAACAAAGCCTAGGTGATAGCTAGAAAACTACACCGCGGTGAAGTGATAGCTCTTCAACCTTGGACTATGATAGAGGCTTTACTGTCACTCGCTGGAAGTAGCCAGTAGTCAGCTTGACTTGAAGATGTTTTTTTTTTCTTGTTTTTTTTTTTGCATTTTGTTTGCATCACACCTCAAAACAGTTGTACATTCAGAATGTTAATGTCCTTTGTTCACCCCCAAAAACTATGTGACAAACCTGTAAACCACGACTTCTCCAGATTGAGACCTGAATTTAGCATGAAGTCGATACTCAATATATTAAACACCAACCTTGAGAAAGTCTTGTCTTGTCTGTGATGCTGAGCGACTTAAAGACACCTCTTTAAGTTCTGGTTTTCATGTGTCTAGGAGGTTGACAGTACTTCATTAGACCCCCTGGTGTGGTTGTAATGAGCAATTATGTATTCCCTTTGTATTTTGGGTTTCTTCCTGGAGGCTGACACCTTGTGGGTCAAAAGTGCCGATCCAAAAACACAGATTAAATGACATCATAAACGCATCCCCTCCCATTTTACCATACACCCAACACTGGGGGTTTGGCTTCAGCTGGGTCACCACCCATCATGCATACTTAATGAACTGGTGGGTGTGGCCACATAAAAAACACATTTTATCTCTTTATGTACACTTTTTTGTAAAACATCTTCCTCCTATTATAATCATAATAATACCTGATAATAATCATGTTTTAGGGGGGGGGGGGGGGGGGATCCTGGCACTGCATCTTTAACCACCCAGGGATTGTGTGAGATTGCTGGGGGAGGGGGGTTTCCATGACGGGTTTCCATTCCAACAGGTCCCCATTCCGAAACACCATGGTTAGCATTCACCAGTGTTGGCAGGTTAGCATTTCACCAGGTTAGCATTCACCAGCGTTAGTTTTACTGAGGTTAGGGTTAAGGTTAGGTTCGGAATTAGGGCATTAACGACTCATACTACCCTACTAATAGGGTGAGCAGGCGGGGGTTTTATCCATAACATTTTTCATTTATTTTTAATAATTATTTTTTATTTTCTGAAACAACAGAGACAAACATACAGTATGTCCATATATGTCCACATATGGGCATTCCCAGATATGGGCTTAATATTGATGGCTTCAGGGATATATGGGCTTAAAAGGGACAAGGACAGAATTCATTTGAAAGTGTGGTTGCCGTGACGTGAGTCACACTTGCGAATTAATACATTTTTGGCCATATATGGAGCATGACGTGAGACGTCACGTGACTGACTGACGAACATGGTTAAAAGCTCAGACAGCTTGTTTGTAAAATACTTGCACATTTTGACTGGTTATAGAACATGGAGTTGCCGAATCTTTATACTTTTTACACCTCCAATGGCTGATTTTAGCCATTGGATTTGTTTACGAAATGCAAATGCAACAAGTGCGGACAGCTTCTCTCTGTGGCTACACTGTCAGAACACAACGATATGCACACATTACTTTGCCCCCTCCCCCCACAAAAGCAGATAACCACACTTACATTTTAGTTTTCCTTTCATATTCTCAAGTCTGATACATCAAATAAAGAGGCGGGGTTTCTGACCCCTTTAAGTCATCTTACTGGTCAACCTCTGTTGACAAAGGGCCAAGACAGAATGTCTGTCCCAGCAGGGGAGGAAGGTCACCTATCTATCTCTCTGTCTGTCTGCAGGATCCATAGGCGATTCTAGCCTCTTCCAGCAGGGGGTGCACGACCTCTATTACCTCATGCACGCGCGCATTGCGGATATTAGCGGTTTTGTAATGTTGTTTTAGCGGATTTCTGCAGTTAATTTTGTACCCAAATGTAACACAATATAAACAAAAAAAAGTGTAAAACAGGTGCTTCTTTTTCTAGACACCATATGTCTATCTATAGGATTTATTTACTTATTTTGCAGACAGAGGCAGCACAGCCAGGACATATAAAGACAAACATCAAGTTAATCATCATTCATCAAGCAATCAAGCAGTCATTTACAGTGTCAAATAAGCATTTCACAAAAACAAATAGTAGACACATCCTTATTACACAATGAACTGCAGCCTCCGGGTTTTGGCACTTGCAAACCTTTCAATTATTTTCTGCACTTTAATTTCGTGTATTTTCTCAATCTGTAAAATGCCTATATCTGACACTCTTTTATCAGTCATGGTTGTCCATAAATACGTTTTTAGTTGTCTCAAAGTAGAGAAACTGCGCTCAGCTGAAGCACTCGTAACTGGTATGGTGAGGTACAGTGTGTAGACGTGTTTTAATGTACCAAATGAATCAGAATTATGCATTCCCTTCTCTTGAAAAAAAGCAAGTTTCTTTTCAAACAGTGTCGTGTCCTCCATTTATTTTTTTTTGCGCACGTTCTCTTCAATATAACGAAATAGTTGAAAAAAGGGAACATAATAG
Organism: Nannobrachium achirus; assembly: GCF_963921795.1. NCBI lineage: Eukaryota > Metazoa > Chordata > Actinopteri > Myctophiformes > Myctophidae > Nannobrachium > Nannobrachium achirus. The sequence goes on from NC_137814.1 coordinate 66,787,504, forward strand.
ACTATGCACTTGGAGGGAGTACAACAGCATTGTGTAAACAGAGATGTGTCTTTATGTACCTGTCCTCCTGAAAGCTTGCTCGGCGTTCTCAGAACCAAAGGCCCGACATGGAAAGCAGAACGCCCGGTCATGGCGCACGCTATACTCCAGCCAGGCAAAATCTTTAAACCACTCCTTTCTGAATTTGCGTTGTTTTTCGCCAGCGGCCTTTAATGGACATTCTACATCTTCTGGCTGATATGGACCCAAAGCCAAAAACTGCTTGGCTTTATCCGGGCCATGGCAAGGGTCTCTTTCATGAACAAAGTTGGCTTCATTTGGCTCCTCTGGGTCTGGGCCTGGGGTAACAACAGTTGAGTCTGGAGTGGGGCTTGCTTGCTGTGGAGGAACCGGGGCCTCGGTCTCCGGCAACGGCGAGCCTTCCACAGTGATGTCGGTGGCTGGATCACTGCTGCTGCAAGCTCCGTCCACCTCCTCTGGTTCACGTTCATTAGCATTACTGTCAGTGTCGAGTGAACTACTATACTTGCCCCTCCACCTCTCTTTTTGCGCACATTTTACAAATCACGATCACTGTTTTATTTAATAATTATAAAATAAAGTTACATTACAAAAAAAAAAAAAATCAAAATGGCCAGGGGGTGCACGTGCACCCTAGGACACCCCTTAAAATCGCCTATGGGATTACGCAACAACTACCAGACCAAACTACACAAAAGTGTCGCATTGGCCCACTTAGATGCAATATCATTTTCACATGGGGGTCCACTGCCAAATATATAACTTTGGTTTGAGCACCACTCATATACGGTAGCAACATACGTTTTTTCAGAAAACTGTTAGGATTTAGAAGACATAATCTGCCTCAGGTGTTAGGTCACTTCAACGCTGCATAATATTCACATTGTGTGTGTGTGTAATCATGACAGTCTAGCCACTTAAACCCTCTTCCTTAGTTGACTGGGATCCACCAGGGCTCTGTACTAGTCTGGATGGATCCAAATTCCAAATACTACATAATTACATCATCACGCAATGACATCACAACATTGTCATCACAACCAATGCACTTGTCTTTAAAAGTAAACGTCCAATAAACCAAATGTCATTCAACAACTATTCAAACTAATTAAATTGTTGTTTAACAACTTATCAGTAAATTAGTTGCACTGATTCACAGCGGTGCTGGAGTGTGAAATGATTCACTGGACAATACATCTGAAAGGAGGACCTGAAGAGTACTACCATGCTGCTGTGGTAGTCGGACACAAGCTGTACTCATTTGGAGGATACAACAACTACCTGAACAACAAGGACCAGATTGAAGTCCACATCTTCAACACATTGTCTTTGCGTTGGAGGAAGTTGCCCCCAGTGACAAATGGAAGAGGACAAAGTCCTATTGAGGTTCCAACCAGGCGCTATGGCCACACAGCTGTGCTGGTAGAGGAAATAGTCTACATCTGGGGAGGGTCTCCTTACTGCAATGTGCTTTATGCCTTTGATGCTGACACCCACAGTTGGTTCAAACCCAATATTTCTGGAACTATTCCAGAAGCAAGGAGGTTACACTCAGCCTGTCTCCTGGGGAAGTTCATGTATGTGTATGGAGGACTCACCCAGCTGTCTGTATATACTAATGACATGTACAAGTTGGACACCACCATAATGGGCTGGTCTTTAATTAACACCAGAGGAACCCCACCACCTGCTTCCCGCAGTAACTCTGCCACCATCATTGGAACAAAGATGTTTGTATTCGGGGGCTGGGGGAGACAGGGGAACTTAAACAACAATACTGTGTTTGACACAGAGACCAACTGCTGGCTGAAGACACTTTCTGCACTGCTTCTCCCAGAAGAATGTTACTGTCATTCAGCCTTTGCCTACAATGGAGAGCTGTACATATTTGGTGGCTGGAATGGGAACCAGGACTTCAATGATCTGTGGAAATTCAGTCCAGAGACCTTTTCCTGGAAGCAGGTTGACACCAAGGGGAAAGACCCCTGTAGGATGCGTGGGATGTGCTGTTGCATGGTGGGAGATCGTATCATCATCTTTGGAGGATACAATGACAAACCATACGGTACATTCACTGATGACCTGTACATGTTAGATTTAAGTCCTAGCCTGAAGACGTTATGCAAGCTATCAGTTGTTCATTATGGTCTGAACTCCCACATGACATCAGGTGGGAACTGGCAACCATGACTACCAACAGCAACAAAACAAAATGACAGCCCCACCCCCCCCACCCCCATGAGGAGGTCCAAACCATCTTTTTTTCTCCCCAAAACTTCAAAACTCGGTTGTTGCCTGAAAAGGTTGAGAACCACTGACCTACCACACCAAATGGACCCTTACAGGTCTGTATGGACCTTTACTGGGTCGTGAGCGATAAAATAGCAGCCAGGAGAATGATACTTGCAGGACACTGCCAAAGACACCAAAAGCTGCCAGCCAGCAAACTGGTGCTGTGGGAACCAACACATGGGCACCGGTCACCAGGACGTCCCACACTAACATTTGTGGATGTACGCAAGAAAGACGCAGGAGCGCAAAGCACGAACGAACTGGCCGGATGTATGGAGAACCGGGATTAGATAGATAGATAGATAGATAGATAGATACCGTAGATAGATAGATAGATAGATAGATAGATAGATAGATAGATACCTTTATTATCCCAAGGGGGAAAATCAGTTGCTTAGAGGCAGCACAGCAGTATAAGGTTATTTACAGAGAAGTATCTACAAGATAAAGAAAACAAGAACAGAGTACAGACTACAGTAAGAGCAAGGTACATCAATAAAGGGAAAATTTTAAAAAAAGGAAAAAAAAAAAATATATATATATATATATATATATATATATTGTACATAAAGTGTCCTAAAACCCAACTATCAATATAATACAGTGCCCGAATCAAAGTGACCATAACAGTCAATGCTAGTTAGTGCAACAAGTATCTCACCATCATGTCAAACACAAGCAGAAATACTCAAAAACGACTAACAAAACCTAATAGTGCAGTGTCCAAAGGTCAGTGCGATAAAAACAACTAGTAAAAGAAAAGAAAAAACAAGAAAGGGTGACGCAGCAAGATTACTGGAAGCGACGATGGAAGGCTCGTCTGAGGACGACCTAGAGAGAGAATTGTCAGCTCATTATGTAATAAAAGAATGAGTGCATAACGTAATAATGGATTTTTCTATAATGTAATAATGTGTTACGAATCAAAGTGACCATAACAGTCAATGCTAGTTAGTCCAACAAGTATCTCAACATCATGTAAAAAAAAAGCAGAAATACTCAAAAACGACTAACACAACCTAATAGTGCAGTGTCCAAAGGTCAGTGCGATAAAAACAACTAGTAAAAGAAAAAACAAGAAAGGGTGACGCAGCAAGATTACTGGAAGCGACGATGGAAGGCTCGTCTGAGGACGACCTAGAGAGAGAATTGTCAGCTAATAATGTAATAAAAGAATAATGGATTTTTCTATAATGTAATAATGTGTTACATTAAGAACCACATGTAGCTGCTCATAATGTAATGACAGTTCATCATGTAATAATGGCCCATATTGTGGAGAAAAGTCTTACATTGTCATATCGATGGCCAAAACCCAAAACCTCCTATCTGCAAATTTCATGATTTTTGGATTTCACTTGAAATGAGGACAACAGGCTATGCTGCAAGATCGTTCTGCCCCTCATTTTGCCAAAAATGTAATGTGACTAGAAATAATAGATAGGTTTTAATGTTGAACACACATTTTCTTTTTCCTTTTCCCAAAAAAGTGTTTTTTTCAGATAAGAGGTTTTGCGTTTTGGCCATCGATATTATACCTCTGTTGACAAATGTAGCAACTGTTAGCTGGTAACAGACGGACTGACGGACGGACGGAATAGTAATGTAATGTAATAATGGTCCATACTCATAGAGTCATAGAGTGTCATATTTATTGTGACCGTAGGTCGCATGTACTATGAAAATCTGCAGCTATTGTTCGTCAGTCAGTCACGTCTCACGTCATGCTCCATATATGGCCAAAAATGAATTAATTCGCAAGTGTGACTCACGTCACTGCAACCACACTTTCAAATGAATTCTGTCCTTGTCCCTTTTAAGCCCATATATCCCATCAATAGCCATCAATATTAAGCCCATATCTGGGAATGCCCATATATGGACATACTGTATATCAGTCTCTTTTGTTTCAGCGCGCCCTCGCCCTTAAAGCGATATTTCACTCTCAAAAAATGTTTTGGTAATGTTATCGTCTAATTTTATCGTCTAATGAGGCTTTTATGAACACCTTGAGCTTGATTCAATATTTTGATATTTGATGTAAATGTTACCGGGCCTCTCCCCACACACACTTACTGTAACTTCAAACTTAATTTTAACCATGATAGGTTCATTAAAACACCCATTATTTTTTTCTGGTGACTCATACTACCCTCCTAATACGTGAGCAGGCCATGTTTTATCCATAACTTTTTTCATTTATTTTTGAGCGGTGGTCACGCCGCTCCTATACGTGGCCGTGTGTGTAGACGTACGTGTATGTGCGTCCGTATGTAGCCTCAAACCTTTTCTGACCACACATGTTAAGGGAGGGGCGCTGTTTTCAGGCCAGGCCAGGCACACACACACACACACACACGCACACACACACACACACAGGGGGGAAGGGGGGAGGGGGGGGGGGGGGGGGGGGGGGGGGGGGGGGGTTGGTGGGTAAACCACCGCTCAGTTCACACGGGTGTGATTTTAATAATTATTTTTTGTATTCAATTTATTCAATTTTCCCAAATAATTATTAAAAATAAATGAAAAGGGTTATTTAGAAAACACGGCCTGCTCACGTATTAGGAGGGCATTATGATAGTTATAGTTACCTACTCCTCCCGCGAGGGAAATTCAGATATCGCAGCCCAACCCAGCTGCTTTTTTCAGCTTAACCCAGCTGAACCCAGTGCAGCCCACAAGGAGCGCGGAGCAGTGATAGCTGGAGCGGGGAATCGTACCTGCGACCTCTGGGGCCTCCGGAGTCCTAGGTATGGACACTAATCACTCAGCCATCACTGCTCAATGAGTGCTTATGCTTATGAGTCACCAGAAAAAAATAATGGGTGTTTTTAATGAATCTATCATGGTTAAAATAGAGTTTGAAGTTACAATGGGTGTGTGTGGGGAGAAAAGCCCATAAGGTGTGTCCCTGTTGAAAGTGGAATATCCCTTTAAGTCATCTTACTGGTCACCTCTGTTGACAAAGGGCCAAGACAGAATGTCTGTCCCCGAGGGGAGGAAGGTCACCTATCTATCTCTCTGTCTGTCTGCAGGATTACTCAACAACTACCAGACCAAACTACACAAAAGTGTTGCATTGGCCCACTTAGATGCAATATCATTTTCACATGGGGGTCCACTGCCAAATATATAACTTTGGTTTGAGCACCACTCATATACGGTAGCAACATACGTTTTTTCAGAAAACTGTTAGGATTTAGATTTGGTCACTTCACGCTGCATAATATTCACATTGTGTGTGTGTGTGTGTGTGTGTGTGTGTGTGTGTGTGTGTGTGTGTGTGTGTGTGTGTGTGTGTGTGTGTGTGTGTGTGTGTGTGTAATCATGACAGTCTAGCCACTTAAACCCTCTTCATTAGTTGACTGGGATCCACCAGGGCTCTGTACTAGTCTGGATGGATCCAAATTCCAAATACTACATAATTACATCATCACACATATGACATCACAACATTGTCATCTCAACCAATGCACTTGTCTTTAAAAGCAAACGTCCAATAAACCAAACGTCATTCAACAACTATTCCAACTAATTAAATTGTTGTTTAACAACTTATCCAGTAAATTAGTTGAACAATTCACGTTGGTGCTTGAGTGTGAAATGATTCACTGGACGATACATCTGAAAGGAGCACCTAAGAATTCCTACCATGCTGCTGTGGTAGTCGGACACAAGCTGTACTCATTTGGAGGATACAACAACCTATACTTCAACAACCTGAACAACAAGGACCAGATTGAAGTCCACATCTTCAACACATTGTCTTTGCGTTGGAGGAAGTTGCCCCCAGTGACAAATGGAAGAGGACAAAGTCCCATTGAGGTTCCAACCAGGCGTTATGGCCAAACAGCTGTGCTGGTAGAAGAAATAGTCTACATCTGGGGAGGACATCCTTTCTGCAATGTGCTTTATGCCTTTGATGTTGACACCCACAGCTGGTTCAAACCCAATATTTCTGGGTCTATTCCAGAAGCAAGGAGCTTCCACTCAGCCTGTGTCCTGGAGAAGGTCATTTATGTGTTTGGAGGACTCACCCAGCTGACTGTATATACTAATGACATGTACAAGTTGGACACCACCATAATGGGCTGGTCTTTAATTAACACCAGAGGAACTCCACCACCTGCTTCATACGGTCACTCTGCCACCATCATTGGAACAAAGATGTTTGTATTCGGGGGCTGGGGGAGACAGGGTTACTTAAACAACAATACTGTGTTTGACACAGAGACCAACTGCTGGCTGAAGACACTTTCTGCACAGCTTCTCCCAGAAGAACGTTCACGTCATTCAGCCTTTGCCTACAATGGAGAGCTGTACGTATTTGGTGGCTGGAATGGGAAACAGTGCTTAAATGATCGGTGGAATTTCAGTCCAGAGACCTTTTCCTGGAAGCAGGTTGAGACCAAGGGGAAAGACCCCTGTAGGATGCATGGGATGATCTGTTGCATGGTGGGAGATCGTATCATCATCTTTGGAGGATACAATGACAAACCATACGGTACATTCACTGATGACCTGTACATGTTAGATTTAAGTCCTAGCCTGAAGACGTTATGCAAGCTATCAGTTGTTCATTATGGTCTGGATGAGTCTGAACTCCCACATGACATCAGGTGGGAACTGGCAACCATGACTACCAACAGCAACAAAACAAAATGACAGCCCCCCCCCCCCCCCCCCCCCCCTCACACACAGTGAGCCCACTACATTAAATAAACAAATAAATAAATAAATAAACAACAACATGGTCTAAGCATAGAAACACATATCGTCGTTGTCGGGCGGAAACCTCATATCTCCAAGTTTCAAATGTGTACTTTCTTTCGCAAAGTAAAGCCCTGCTTCATCATACAAGGCCGTCCCACAAAAGTAGTGAAAACAGCAGATCTTCAAGCACACAACGCCGTGTGCTTGTAGATCGGCTGTTTTCACTAGTCTAAATCATTTTAAAATGATAACTGCAAAACAAACGGTTTCGGACACACAAGTTTTTCACCCGACAACGACGACATATAGGTGTCAATCTGTCATAGGTGAATTAGGTGACCCATTTATTTTTTTCCCCAGGTGACGGGTGTTTTTTCTTTTTTTTTTCATGTGACAGTTTTTTTTCCCCCCAGGTGACAGATGTTTTATCTTGTAGCTGACACATGTGTCCTTTCCTCCTATAGGTGACAGATGTTTTATCTTGTAGGTGACACATGTGTCCTTTCCTCCTATAGGTGACAGATGTTTTATCTTGTAGGTGACACATGTGTCCTTTCCTCCTACAGGTGACAGATGTTTTATCTTGTAGGTGACACATGTGTCCTTTCCTCCTATAGGTGACACATGTGTCCTTTCCTCCTACAGGTGACAGATGTTTTATCTTGGTGACACATGTGTCCTTTCCTCCTATAGGTGACAGATGTTTTATCTTGTAGGTGACACATGTGTCCTTTCCTCCTATAGGTGACAGATGTTTTATCTTGTAGGTGACACATGTGTCCTTTCCTCCTACAGGTGACATATGTTTTATCTTGTAGGTGACACATGTGTCCTTTCCTCCTATAGGTGACAGAGAGAGAGCTGAAGGGGGGCGGGGCCAACATCAACGTAACAGAGAAGAACAAGAAGGAGTACATGGACCGCATGGTGAAGTGGAGGGTGGAGAGGGGCGTGGTGCAGCAGACAGAGGCCCTGGTCAGGGGCTTCTATGAGGTGTGTGTGTGTGTGTGTGTGTGTGTGTGTGTGTGTGTGTGTGTGTGTGTGTGTGTGTGTGTGTGTGTGTGTGTGTGTGTGTGTGTGTGTGTGTGTGTGTGCGTGCGTGTGCGTGTGCGTGTGCGTGTGCGCAAGGCACCGAGTGCCACATTCCAAGCTTGTAGATCTGTTTTTTTTTTTTCTAGAAAATGTGTGCAAGTCTTTGAATATTTTGACCCGATTCTATAAGTGGCTTCCAAATCCTTCTTATGTTTTTTGAAAAACCTATATTACCTTTATGTCAGTGGTAGGGCATTAACCAAAAAGTCGACAAGTCGACTCCCACCAGGGAAAGTCGAAGAAAACTAAAAACAACTAAAAACGTATTTTTTCATCATTATTTTCGCTCCATGTGTACGTGTGTAGTGTGTACAGCATTCAAACCGTAGGATTGCTTATCGTCAAGGAAAGAATGATTCTCTCATTTTACAACTGTGTCCAAACACCTCCCCCAAAATGACATGTATTTGGCCGCAGATCCCCATCTCAAAATATGTTATTCCAGGGGCCTCCCAGAAGCAAACATTTGAGTCACAAATGTTCGCTTTTAAAAAGGTTTATTCAAAGACTTGCCAAAAGAATCTTAGCAGATGCCATGCAGAGAGCTTGTTTAGGCCTATCTGCTATTTCTTTCAATAGCTAAGTATAAAATAATTCCAGGCCTAAATGGGTTTAATGGGTGCGGTGCGTTCATGTCAGTGTTGATCTCGTCGACTAAAACTATGACAAAAAATATTTTCACTGACGAAAACTAAATAAAAAGTAAGCTGTGATGACTAAAACTAAGACTAAATATACAATTTCGTCAACAAAATAAAAACTAGACTAACAAAATAAAAACTAGACCCTAACGTTATACGTTAGGGAGGGCCTTGTGGAGAAGAGAGTGATTTGGTTGCTCTCAGGTGTTGCGTGCTGAAAATTGCAGATCTGCAAGCTCACAACGCGAGCTTGTAGATCTGCTATTTTCAGCACGCAACCAAGTGTAAAATCAGTCATTACGATGCCATCAAGGCCTGCCAAAATACATTTCAGTCGACGAAATCAACTGTAGATTTAGTCGCCTAAAAACGTATGATATTTAGTCGACTAAAATCAGACTAAAACTCAAACTTCTCAGGTGACTAAATTATGACTAAAACTAAATGACATTTTATTCAAAAGACTATGACTAAAACTAAATGACATTTTATTCAAAAGACTATGACTAAAACTAAATCAAAATGTGCTGTCAGAAACAACATTGGTTGGTGTGTGTGTCGTCCAGGTGATTGACAGCAGGATGGTGTCGGTGTTCGACGCCAGGGAGCTGGAGCTGGTGATCGCCGGCACCGCCGAGATCGACCTGACAGACTGGAGGAACAACACCGAGTACCGAGGAGGTATACTCCCTCTGTCTGTCTGTCTGTCTGTCTGTCTGTCTGTCTGTCTGTCCGTCCCATAGACAACTGGTTCTCAACCTGGGGGTCGGGACCCCCAGGGGGGTCCCCACATTATTTTGGGGGGTCCCCGGATGTTAAGCTAAATGTTAACATTTCACTCAACAGTAAAAAAAAACAACATAAAGTTGAAGTGTATAGAGGGTATCTGCACATATTTGAAGTGACAATTTAAGGACTTTAAATACCTTTTTAGTACCTCTGGTCAAACATTGGTCAAATTGTCAAATATTAGAGGCTGAAATTGTGAAAATAGCAGATCTACATGCTTTGTGAGCATGTAGATCTGCTATTTTCACAATGGAATAGATCGAGTCAAACCAAATGTAATGCCAACTCCTACAATTCCAAGTGCTTGTGCAGGGTGGGGGATCCCCAGTTAAAATATGATTATTTTGGGGGGTCCCCAGTTAAAATATGATTATTCTGGGGGTCACGGCCTGAAAAGGTTGAGGACCACTGCCATAGACCACTGGTTCTCAACCTTTTCAGGGGGTCAATTGGGTATGGCAGGGGTATGCAGCTGCCATAGCCTGGGTCCAGGGGGGAAAATAAAAGTTACCTTTAAATATAAATCCATAAATGTTTCTTTGTCTATCTGTGCTTGTTATTATGTTGTTAAATTACAGTAAAATAACTACAAATGCAAAATGTAACAAAATGTTCACTTTAACAAGGTATTATGATTATATTCTCCACACTTGTATTCTCCCCATCTTGACATAATGGTATATTCCCAGGTTCCGCAGGTCAGCTGCACAGGTGCAATGCATTATTGTTAATTGTGGCACGTTTACTAACATGCCAATTTTATCTACACTTGAACAACCGTTCCAGGATGCCATATCCAGCCCAAGAAACCGTAGAAACGGGGGGAAAAAATAAAATGTACTTCTTAAAATAAATGTATCATGCCCTTAGCTTTTTCTGAACTGATGCCACTGAACCTTTTCAGGTTGTGACCCCCCAAATAATCATATTTTAACTGGGGACCCCCCACCCTGATGAGCACTAAGAGTTGAGGCATTACATTTTGTATAACACGGTTCTATTGAAAATAGACGATCTACATGCTCACAGTGAGCATGTAGATCAGCTATTTTCACAATTTCTGACTCTAATATTTGACAATTTGGTCAATGTTCAATTGCCAAATTATTTTGGGGGGTTCCCAGATGATTAACTTAACATAAAGTATAAGTGTATATAGAGGGTATCTGCACATTTCTAAAGTGACAATTTAACCCTTAAGTGCTGTTCGGGTCATTTTGACCCGTTTTACATTTTCATTTGGAAAAAAAAGGTAGAAGTTTAAATTTTTTCCACCTGAAACTCACTGGCCTTAAAGATTCTTCTGAGATGAACATGTAAAAACAATATTTTTGCACTACACCCATGCTACACCCCTCTCATATTTTTTGAACCTTTAGTGCTGTTCGGGTCATTTTGACCCGGAAGCACAGATGCACAGAAATACACAGTATTATGCCAAAACACAGACACACAGTCACCCCCACTTCTAACACCCCCCTTCCGAAGCCCCAATCCGAACCCTCCACCCCTCCCCCACACCCCCCCCCCCCCCGCCTCCCCACAACTAACCCCCCCTCCCCTGATGCACAGAAATACAAGGAATCATGTACAAACACAGATACACAATCACCCCCTAACCCCTTCCACCCCTTCCACCCCTCCCCCCTCCAACCCCCCTCACCTCACCCTTACCCCCTCCCCTCTAAACCCCCAAACCCAACCCCACCTCCCTCCCACCACCCCCCCCCCACCACCCCAGATGCACAGAAATAAAAGAAAGCATGTATACTAACACAAACACACAGTCACCTCCTCCCCCCCCTCCCTCCTATGCCCCCCCCCCCTCACACACACACACACACCCTACACCCCCTCACCCCTCCCCTCCTCACCCCTCACCCTCACCCTCACCCCTCACTTATTTGAAGTTTTCCTTGTGACTGTACTGTATCTTAGGGGAAATGTTACATGATTTTACATAAACATAAGGTGCTGTAAAGTAACACTGTAATTCAGGGGTGCTGTGGATGAAAATGTTGTTTACAGGGGTGCCCTGAGACCAAAGTGTTTGAAAACCTCTGTCCTAGTGTATACGTTCAAGTGCATATTCATATGTGACGTTCATGTGTGTTCTGCTCTATGTGAGAATGATGTCCTGTTCTTGAACCACAAGTATTCAATTAATGGGCATATTGGGGGGGGGGGGGGGGGGGGAGTTCATAAAAACATTGATTTAAATGTTTTCCTACAAGCATGAGCAATATTGCCCAGTATTAAATAAAGTCGTTTTTTACCTGAATTTCAGCTAAATCAGTAAAAACGCCTAGCTCTTTCAGTGTTTAATGTGATATAACAAAGCAGAAATGCAAACATTTACCATATATATCATATGAATTGTTTGGTATTGAGTCAAAGTCAATGTATCATGATGATTTGTTAAGTTAAAATTTATATTAGTGTTGTTTTTTTTAAACCAAATATCCCCCGGGTCAAAATGACCCGAACAGAACGAAGGTGTAGTGAATCTGAACAGAACTTAAGGGTTAAGGACTTTTTAACACCTCTAACATGACAAAGTAAACGTTGGCCAAATTGTCAAATATTAGAGTCAGAAATTGTGAAAATAGCAGATCTACATGCTCACAACACCTCGCAGCGCAAGGCATTGTGAGCATGTAGATCTGCTCTATTGAGCTTGGAGATGCAGATCTGCTTGTAGATCTAGATCATGGGTGTGCAACTTTGATGATGGTGAGGGCCACTATATTTCCACCTTCACTCCAGATGGCCACATTGCATATTGCTACGTACTTTGTCATTCTAGTATCTCATACAAAAGAAGCAAAAAAGCCGATCTACAAGCCGATCTACAAGCTCAAAACATGTCGCGTTGCGACGCGCTTTGAGCTTGTAGATCTGCTATTTTTGCTTAGTTTGACTTGGAATCCTGAATATATTTTTGCAACATTTTTTATTGGAATCCAGAAACTTGAAATTTAATATTTTGATTGTTAACTTTATGAACTTAAATACGAATACGTTGGACATAAAAAATACTAACATTTTAATACCACTATACTAATCATTAAGCTACTAATATAGACTGAAGGAATAAGTGGGTCATGTTTGCATGTTTGATATTGACACAGCTGAAATCAATAATATATCAGTATTCTGATATCAACCTGCGGGCCGCATTCAGTGATGGTGGGGGCCGCATGTGGCCCCCGGGCCGCCAGTTGCCCATGTATGATCTAGATTTTCAAACATTTTGTACTTTTACTTTTGGTACTTTAAGTACTGTTTTGATGTCAATACTTTCATATTTTTACTCAAGTACATTTTGAATTCCGGACTTTTACTTGTAACAGAGAACATCTACATTACAGTATTGATACTTTTACTTAAGTAAAGAATGTGAGTACCTTTTCCACAACTGGAAGCCCCTTGCTTATAGAATGCTATTTTTTCTCTGCAGGTTATCATGACGGCCACATCGTGATCCGGTGGTTCTGGGGAGCGGTGGAGCGCTTCAACAACGAGCAGCGTCTGCGGCTGCTCCAGTTTGTGACGGGGACGTCCAGCGTGCCCTCCGACGGCTTCAGCGCCCTGCGGGGCTCCAACGGGCTGCGGCGCTTCTGCATCGAGAAGTGGGGCAAGACCACCGCGCTGCCCAGGTCAGCCCAGAGCCAGGTTTAACCCCGTTAAGACCGGGGGAACGCGCTATTATGCATTATTACTTTAACTTTTTAAAGGGCGATGTGGCCTCCATATATGGGCATTCCCATATGAAGTCCTCTTAGATATGGGCTTAATATTGATGACATCAGGGAAATATATGTGCATAAAAGTAGTGAGTGATAGTGATAGTGTGACATCACAGTGAAGGCAGAGCGTGATGTCAGAGCGGCAAACCCATTCTGTTAAGAGTCACATGTCACAGTGATGTGTCAGGGGAACCACAGTGTCAGGCATTATAGACAGAGATACGGACAAGCTGTGACCGTTCACATACTAAACTGCGACCTACGGTTGCAATAATTCCAGGTCTTAATGGGTTGAAGGGGTGGCGATTATAGCGTAGCGAAGTCCTGACGGCACTCGTTCATCCCCTGGTTCCCGGAAGTAATTTCTCTTTGGAGTATAACATTAGGTCATCTTAAAATATGCATGTTTTCATACTAAACGGATAAGTCACCATTCTCCTCCTATTCCATGCTATAAAGATATTCTGAAATTGCAAAAAACGCGACGAGAAATACATTCATTTTAAAGTGCCATCCTCATAGGAGTGTGGATTTTTTCTATGGACTACCACATTGGCCCGAATATACCGTAGGACGACATTTTATTCTATAAAACACATCCTCAAAATATGGGGTTGTATTATAATCGAGGACTAGACATTTTCCATTGTCATTTAGATTTGAAACAAAAATCTCGATTTTTCAAAAATAGCAGATCTACAAGCTCGCATCACGGCACTCAGTGCCGCGCTGTGAACTTGTATCTGCTATTTTTTAATAGTTGATGCATAAAATAATTCCAGGTCTTAATGGGTGTGTCTTTTATGAGAATGTAATACAAATAACTCATGCCCTTTGTGTGTGTGTGCGTGTGTGCGTGTGTGCGTGCGGGCGGGCGTGCGTGCGTGCGCGTGTGTGTTTTAGGGCTCACACGTGTTTCAACCGTCTGGACCTGCCTCCCTATCCGTCCTACACCATGCTGTACGACAAACTCCTGACCGCCGTGAGAAGAGACCAGCACCTTTGGACTGGAGTAGCATCTCCACACACACACACACATATGCACGTGCGCACACGCGCCAACAAGTTTTGGACCTGGTGTTTACACCCACACACACACACACAAACTGTCACGCGGAGTTGTATCAGTGAGTCGTCCTGAAATAAATCAAGTTGTGCTGAGCGGATGGGAGCCGAGGCCACCATGTTTGTGCCCCCTGAAGCGTCGTCACAGCGCCGGTGTCCCCAGGGTGGCATGCAGAGTCACACCCACCACCACATCCTCCATGGGAAGCGTCACTGTGATGTCACTGTGATCCCGGCCGCACCACCAAACCACACGGGGACAATGCTAGTCCACTCTTAAGGCTCAATAGCCCCTTTTCCACTGCAAGTTGGAACCAGAACTTTCAGGAACCTGAACCTATTTTTTTGGTTCTGGTTTTGTTTCCATTGCGTACGGCCCGGTTCCAAAAGAGGTTCCTGGAACCTTTTTTAGGTCCTGCTCCTGAGGTAGAACTAAACTTGAGTTCTGGGAACCTATGGGCGGGGCCAGCAGCACTGCTGGTCTTTTTTTGGGACCTTCCCGTTTAGTTCTGGTTATATGGAAACGTAAGCGGAACTTGGTCCCGGAACTTCACAGGTTCTTGAAAGCTCTCGGTTCTGGAAAGTTCTGGTTCCAGTTCTGGGTCGGCCTTACAGTGGAAATGGGGCTTATCATAGTACCGGGTGAAGAGCTATCACCTCACCGCGGTGTAGTTTTCTAGCTATCACCTAAAAAATCAATAACAAAGCCTAGGTGATAGCTAGAAAACTACACCGCGGTGAGGTGATAGATCTTCAACCTTGGACTATGATAGAGGCTTTACTGTCACTCGCTGGAAGTAGCCAGTAGTCAGCTTGACTTGAAGATGTTTTTTTTCTTCTTTTGTTTTTTTTTGCATTTTGTTTGCGTCACACCTCAAAACAGTTGTACATTCAGAATGTTAATGTCCTTTGTTCACCAAAAAAACAATGTGACAAACCTGTAAACCACGACTTCTCCAGATTGAGACCTGAATTTAGCATGAAGTCGATACTCAATATATTAAACACCAACCTTGAGAAAGTCTTGTCTTGTCTGTGATGCTGAGCGACTTAATGACACCTCTTTAAGTTATGTATTCCCTTTGTATTTTGGGTTTCTTCCTGGAAGCTGACACCTTGTGGGTCAAAAGTGCCGATCCAAAAACACAGATTAAATGACATCATAAACTCATCCCCTCCCATTTTACCATACACCCAACACTGGGGGTTTGGCTTCAGCTGGGTCACCACCCACCATCCATACTTAATGAACTGGTGGGTGTGGCCACATAAAAAACACATTTTCTCTCTTTATGTACAGTTTTTTGGAAAAAATCTTCCTCCTATTATAATCATCATAATACCTGATAACCACCCAGGGAGTGTGTGAGATTGCTGGGGGGACGGGGGGGGGGGGTTTCCATGACGGGTTTCCATTCCAACACGTCCCCATTCCGAAACACCATGGTTAGCATTTCACCAGGTTAGAATTCACCAGCGTTGGCAGATTAGCATTTCACCAGGTTAGCATTCACCAGCGTTAGTTTTACTGAGGTTAGGGTTAGGGTTAGGTTTATGTGGTCGGAATTAGGGCATTAACGACTTGTGATTTTTGCAAGTCGACTCAACTCAGTAAAAAGTTTTCTGGAAGTCGACTTTATCGTTTGATGACGTCATCACATCACACACGACCCTCCCAGTTATTTTGGGGGGTCCCCAGATGATTAACTTAATGTGAAACATTGTTTTCTCACTCAACTGTAAACAAACCAACATAAAGTTTAAGTGTATAGAGGGTATCTGCCAGGGGCGGACTGGCCATCTGGCATACCAATATGCCCGGTGGGCCGCTAGGTCAGAGGGCTGGGGGGCCGGAAAAAATTTTTTTTTTCGGGGAGTAGTGAAAGTTACAGGTAAGGTGAGTGCGATATGAAACGTAAGCTTACCATAATCACAGTAATCCTTAATCATTTTCAATCATATTCTTTTGGAGAAATGAGACAGACAGAGCCCTGCAGAGGGAAGGTGATTGTGTCAGACTTTGTGTCCAGCTGGCAGCTGATGCCAATAAGTAGTAACTGCCCCGTGTTAATGGATCAAAGGAAGGCAATTATGTCTCACTGCACTGTCAACTAGCTGCTACAGATGCATACTTTAAGCAGACTGGTTAATTGGTTCTTAACTTATTTTGTTTCAACTTTAAGGAGTGCATTTCTCATAATAATAATAATGATAATAATGGTGGTATAAGAGCAGCAACAACACTAGTTACTAGTGTCAACCTTTTCTCAACCTTTTTTCTGCCAGGGCACACATTGCCAAAAGATCCCAGTTTGCTAATGCTAAGTTGTTATTTGCCAATGTCATGTTCATACTCCCCTTGTTGGTGAGAATTGTACGCTAACTTATACAATTTATGGATTGTGTAGTTGGCTGTGGGTTGCGTAGTTATCATTTATGTTGTTCTGTAAAAGTTGTGTTATTAAGAGCTTGTGTATTTGTATGTGCCTCGACCGGATGAGTCGGTAGAGTATCTGCGCGCGCGCTGGTTGTGGGGGCTGGTCTGGGCTAAGATGCCAGGGCTGAATTTTAGTCCCAGTCCGTCCCTGGTATCTGCACATTTCTAAAGTGCTAATTTAAGGACATTTTTAATACCTCTAAAATGACAAATTAAACATTGGCCAAATTGTCAAATCTATAGAGGCCGAAATTGTGAAAATAGCCGATCTACATTGCAAGGCGTTGTAGATGTAGATCTGCTATTTTCACAATAGAAAGTTTTTTTTTTTTTTTTTTACTTTGACTTTCAACTTTCTCTGGTGGGATTATTAATTAATTAATTATCATTATTTCAAAACATTTTCAAAAAACATTCCCAAAAAACTTTTTTTTCATTAATTAAAAACGAAATTCAATTATTTTTTCACTAATTTCATGAAGTTATCAAAGAAAAATCTAAGAAATTCCATACGTAAGAACGCAAATGTTAAAGAAGTAGTGAAAATAGCCGATCTACAAGCTCACAACATGTCGCTTTGTAGATCTACTGTTTTCACTAGTTTGGGTAAAACGTCTTGATTTATTTTTTGGGTCACAAGCTAAAACGTTTGCGAACCACTGTTGTTCACTGTTGTTCACTGTTGTTCACTGTTGTTCACTGTTGTTCAGACTTGCTATTCACAAGTGTGACTCACGTCACGGCAACCACACTTTCAAATGAATTCTGTCCTTGTCCCTTTTAAGCCCATATATCCCTGAAGCAGAGTTCGAGTTATACTCCGAGAGCTATGTGGTCCCTCTAGCGGCGCCAAAGGCGCCGCCGAAAAATAGGGCCCCCATAGTTATGGGGGTGGCCCCCATAGTTATGGGGGCCCTATTTTTCGGGTATAAAGTCGGCTAAAACGAGTATTTTCCTATATTAAATCATATTAAATCAGGTATTTTTCGGTATATAGTCTGGATTTCTTGGTACCAACAGTCAGACAACAAGTGCCAGTTTCATAAAATCATTCAGTTCCCAGAGCTTTTCAGTTAATCTACTTAGTTACTTTACACCACTGTCTACAACAGCAAGCAAACATTTTAGCCCGTGAACCTGTCTACAACAGCAAGTATGATGGTTCCCAAACTTTTTAGCCCGTGAACCAAGAGACATTACTACCTTGTACCAAACAAGTAGTGAAAATAGCAGATGTACAAGCTCACAACGAGTTGCTTCGCACTGTGTTCAGTGCGTTGTGACCCATACAACGTGTCCGCCACATCGGTCCAGACCCCAGTGTTAGGAAACAGCTAGCCTCGGAAACCCAGGCTTCATTGGCGATGGTTCTGGTACACCATAGCCATTAGCCACTAGCTAGCCCAAACGTTAGCCTAGCCAGGCAGCACAGCAGCATAACATAGCATTCATTCATCATTACAAGTCTATAGCCACGAGCCCACGACTCACCAGTGAGGACGCCAGGGCTAGCAGAGGGCGATGTTTAATCCCTTCATAGCCTAGGTTGTGTTGTCTTGGTGTTCTGTATATTCCTTTATGGCCGTATTGTTATAATCCACCGAGTCCATGACGCATCAGTTACGCACGGAGAGACAGACGTTCAGACAAGTTAAAAGGGAAGTCCTTTGAAAGCCATTTCCTCTCTGAACAGTGCCCAGAAGCACATTTCAAAACAAGAGCCTTTCTTTTTTTTTTTTGTCTATACAATCGATCGTTCAACACATGTTTATTTTGAAATTGTACTGGAAATAGAAGTAGCCAATAGCTCCTACTTCACGCCACTGATGTCAGAGCCTCTACTTGCCGATCGGCAATATTTTCCCCCCAACCCCCCTTTAGGGGGTGCGGTGGGACGTGGGGGAGGGGGTGCGGCCGCACCCCCAGCACCCCTACTTCCCTCGGGTATGGTCTTGCTAAGACAGCGTTGTTTTGTTTGGTTGTTTTGTTGCTCTCCGGCGTGTCCGCCTTCCTTTGCCGTCCGGGCCGTGGCTAGAAGTGCAAAGACTCGATGCAGTGGTTCCTAGCTTAGCCTATGCCCAGGCCATGGCGAGACCACGCAGCTGGGTAGGTCTGCATCCAGAAAGGTAGGAACCATTGCAGCGAGTGTGTTATAACCCGGACGGTAAAGGAAGACTCACACCCCACATTAAATGCGCCTGATTTATAATAATAAAATTAATAGTAGGATTAAACGGTGTGATGTCATTGTTCAGTCTTACTGTCTAACATGTTTATTTAGTATATCTAGTTAACATAAATAATATAAATTCTTCCAATGGAACATAAAAAAAAAAAAAAAAAACGAAAAAAAACGAAAAAAAAAAAAAAAAAAAAACACACTTAGAAAAAAAGAGACCCCAAAGGGGGTTGTTGACTATGGGGTCCCAGACTTTAACTATGGGAGCTAAGACCCCACTGGCTCCCACATAACTCGAACTCTGCCCTGAAGTCATCAATATTAAGCCCATATCTGGGAATGCCCATATATGGACATACTGTATATCAGTCTCTGTTGTTTCAGGGCGCCCTCGCCCTTAAAGGGACATTTCACTTTCAAAAGAACTTTTGGTAATTTTATCGTAAATCAGGCTTTCATGAACACCCTGAACATTTTATAATTTGCTTGATTCAATATTTAGAAATTTGATGTAAATGTTACCAGGCCCTCCAGGCCCAGGGCCTCTCCCCACACACACCCATTGTAACTTCAAACTTAATTTTAACCATGATAGATTCATTAAAAACACCCATTATTTTTCTGGTGACTCATACTACCCTACTAATAGGGTGAGCAGGCCGTGTTTTATCCATAACATTTTTCATTTATTTTTAATAATTATTATTTTTTGTATTTAATTTTTTCCATTTTCCCAAATAATTATTGAAAATAAATGAAAAAGGTTATTGAGAAAACACGGCCTGCTCACGTATTAGGAGGGCATTATGAGTCACCAGAAAGAAATTATGGGTGTTTTTAATGAATCTATCATGGTTAAAATGGAGTTTGAAGTTACAATGTGTGTGGGGAGAAAAGCCCATAAGGTGTTTCCCTGTTGAAAGTGGAATATCCCTTTAAGTCATCTTACTGGTCACCTCTGTTGACAAAGGGCCAAGACAGAATGTCTGTCCCCGAGGGGAGGAAGGTCACCTATCTACCTCTCTGTCTGTCTGCAGGATTACGCAACAACTACCAGACCAAACTACACAAAAGTGTTGCATTGGCCCACTTAGATGCAATATTGTTTTCACATGGGGGTCAACTGCCAAATATATAACTTTGGTTTGAGCACCACTCATATACGGTAGCAACATACGTTTTTTCTGAAAACTGTTAGGATTTAGAAGACATAATCTGCCTCAGCTGTTAAGTAATTAAATTGTTGTTTAACAACTTATCCAGTAAATTAGTTGCACTGATTCACAGCGGTTCTGGATTGTGAAATGATTCACTGGACAATACATCTGAAAGGAGGACCTAAAGAGTGCTACCATGCTGCTGTGGTAGTCGGACACAAGCTGTACTCATTTGGAGGATACAACAACTACATGAACAACAAGGACCAGATTGAAGTCCACATCTTCAACACATTGTCTTTGCGTTGGAGGAAGTTGCCCCCAGTGACACATGGAAGAGGACAAAGTCCAATAGAGGTTCCAACCGGGCGTTTTGGCCACACAGCTGTGCTGTTAGAAGAAATAGTCTGCATCTGGGGAGGGGAGCCTTACTGCAATGTGCTTTATGCCTTTGATGCTGACACCCACAGCTGGTTCAAACCCAATATTGCTGGGACTATTCCGGAAGCAAGGAGCTTCCACTCAGCTTGTGTCCTGGAGAAGGTCATGTATGTGTATGGTGGATACACCCAGGTGATTGTATATACTAATGACATGTACAAGTTGGACACCACCATAATGTGCTGGACTTTAATTAACACCAGAGGCGCTCCACCACCTGCTTCCTACAGTCACTCTGCCACCATCATTGGAACAAAGATGTTTGTATTTGGGGGCTGGGGGAGACAGGGGAACTTAAACAACAATACTGTGTTTGACACAGAGACCAACTGCTGGCTGAAGACACTTTCTGCACAGCTCCTCCCAGAAGAACGTTCAAATCATTCAGCCTTTGCCTACAACGGAGAGCTGTACGTATTTGGTGGCTGGAATGGGAACCTCTTGAATGATCTGTGGAATTTCAGTCCAGAGACCTTTTCTTGGAAGCAGGTTGAGCCCAAGGGGAAAGACCCCGGTAGGATGTATGGGATGTGCTGTTGCATGGTGGGAGGTCGTATCATGATCTTTGGAGGATTCACATACAATAAAGCCACTGATGACCTGCACATGTTAGATTTAAGTCCTAGCCTGAAGACATTATGCAAGCTATCAGTCACTCAGCATGGTCTGGATGAGTCTGAACTCCCACATGACATCAGGTGGGAACTGGAAACCATGACTACCAACAGCAACAAAACAAAATGACAAAACTCTGGAAAAGGTTGTTGCCTAAAAAGGTTGAGAACCACTGACCTACCACACCAAATGGACCCTTACAGGTCTGAGTGAACACATGGAGCCAAATGGACCCTTACTGGTCGTGAGCGATAAAATAGCAGCCAGGAGAATGACTTGCAGGACACTGCCATAGGCATCAGGACCTGCCAGCCAGCAAACAGGTGCTGTGGGAACCAACACATGGGCACCGGTCACGAGGACATCCCACACTAACATATGTGGATGTACGCAAGAAAGACGCAGGAGAGCAAAGCACCAATGAACTGGCCGGATGTATGGAGAACCGGGATTAGATAGATAGATAGATAGCTAGATAGCTAGCCAGCCTTTATTATCTCAAGGGGGGAAAATCAGTTGCCCAGAGGCAGCACAGCAGCACAGCAGTATAAGGTTATACTGTATAGTATAAGGTTATTTACAAAGGTACAGAGAAGTATGTACAAGATAAAGAAAACAAGAACAGAGTACAGTAAGAGCAAGGTACATCAAGAAAGGGGGGGGGGATATATATATATATATATATATATATATATATATATATATATATATATATATAATATAATATAATATATAAATATATATATATTTATATATTATATATAATATATATATATATATATATATATATATATATATATATATATATATATATATACAGTGCCCGAATCAAAGTGACCATAACAGTTGATGCTAGTTAGTCCAACAAGTATCTCACCATCATGTTAAACACAAGAAGAAATACTCAAAAATGACTAACAACACAACCTTATAGTACAGTGTCCAAAGGTCAGTGCGATAAAAACAACTAGTAAAGGAAAAAGAAAAAAAAAGAAAGGGTGACGCAGCAAGATTACTGGAAGCGACGATGGAAGGCTCGTCTGAGGAGCTCCACTTGACGACCTAGAGAGAGAATTGTCAGCTCATAATGTAATAAAAGAATGAGTGCATAACGTAATAATGGATTTTTCTATAATGTAATGTGTTACATTGAGAACCACACGTAGCCGCTCATAATGTAGTGACAGTTCATCATGCAACAATGGCCCATATTGTGGAGAAAAGTCTTACATTGTCATATGTATTACCTCTGTTGACAAATGTAGCAACTGTTAGCTGGTAACGGACGGACGGACGGATGGACGGATGGACGGACACACTCGCGGACACAAAACATAATCTCGGCCATGCCTATTGGCCTGGTGGAGACAATAATAATGTAATGTAATAGTGGTCCATATTGTGGAGAAAAGTCATAGAGTGTCATATTTATTGTGACCGTAGGTCGCATGTAACTATGAAAATCCGCAGCTCATGTTCGTCAGTCAGTCACATCTCACGTCATGCTCCATATATGGCCAAAAATGTATTAATTCGCAAGTGTGACTCACGTCACGGCAACCACACTTTCAAATGAATTCTGTCCTTGTCCCTTTTAAGCCCGTATATCCCTGAAGTCATCAATATTAAGCCCATATCTGGGAATGCCCATATAAGGACATACTGTATATCAGTCTCTGTTGTTTCAGCGTGCCCTCGCCCTTAAAGGGATATTTCACTTTAAAAAAAACTTTTGGTAATTTTATCATCTAATCAGGCTTTTATGAACACCCTGAACATTTTATAATCTGCTTGATTCAATACTTAGATATTTTATGTAAATGTTACCAGGCCCTCCAGGCCCAGGGCCTCTCCCCACACACACACATTGTAACTTCAAACTTCATTTTAACCATGATAGATTCATTAAAAACACAATTTTTTTTCTGGTGACTCATACTACCCTCCTAATACGTGAGCAGGCCGTGTTTTATCCATAACTTTTTTCATTTATTTTGAATAATTATGTTTTGTATTTCATTTTTTCAATTTTTCCAAATAATTATTAAAAATAAATTAAAAGGGTTATTGAGGAAACATGGCCTGCTCACATATTAGGAGGGCATTATGATAGTTATAGTTACCTACTCCTCCCGCGAGGGAAATTCAGATATCGCAGCCCAACACAGCTGCTTTTTTCAGCTTAACCCAGCTGAACCCAGTGCAGCCCACAAGGAGCGCGAGGGGGAGGGGAGCAGTGTTAGCTGGAGCGGGGAATCGTACCTGCGACCTCTGGGGCCTCCGGAGTCCTAGGTATGGACACTAACCACTCAGCCATCACTGCTCAATGGGTGCTGGCTTATGAGTCACCAGAAAAAATAATGGGTGTTTTTAATGAATCTATCATGGTTAAAATAGAGTTTGAAGTTACAATGGGTGTGTGTGGGGAGAAAAGCCCATAAGGTGTTTCCCTGTTGAAAGTGGAATATCCCTTTAAGTCATCTTACTGGTCACCTCTGTTGACAAAGGGCCAAGACAGAATGTCTGTCCCCGCAGGGGAGGAAGGTCACCTATCTATCTCTCTGTCTGTCTGCAGGATTACGCAACAACTACCAGACCAAACTACACAAAAGTGTTGCATTGGCCCACTTAGATGCAATATCATTTTCACATGGGGGTCCACTGCCAAATATATAACTTTGGTTTGAGCACCACTCATATACGGTAGCAACATACGTTTTTTTCAGAAAACTGTAAGGATTTAGATTTGGTCACTTCATGCTGCATAATATTCACATTGTGTGTGTGTGTGTGTGTGTGTGTGTGTGTGTGTGTGTGTGTGTGTGTGTGTGTGTGTGTGTGTGTGTGTGTGTGTGTGTGTGTGTGTGTGTGTGTGTGTGTGCGTGCGTGCGTGCGTGCGTGCGTAATCATGACAGTCTATCCACTTAAACCCTCTTCATTAGTTGAATGGGATCCACCAGGGCTCTGTACTAGTCTGGATGGATCCAAATTCCAAATACTACATAATTACATCATCACACATTTGACATCACTGCATTGTCATCACAACCAATGTACTTGTCTTTAAAAGCAAACGTCCAATAAACCAAATGTCATTCAACAACTATTCCAACTAATTAAATTGTTGTTCAACAGCTTATCCAGTAAATTAGTTGCACTGATTCACAGCGGTGCTGGAGTGTGAAATGATTCACTGGACAATACATCTGAAAGGAGCACCTAAGAATTCATACCATGCTGCTGTGGTAGTCGGACACAAGCTGTACTCATTTGGAGGATACAACAACTACCTGAACAGCAAGAACCAGATTGAAGTCCACATCTTCAACACATTGTCTTTGCGTTGGAGGAAGTTGCCCTCAGTGACAGATGGAAGAGGACAAAGTCCCATTGAGGTTCCAACCTGGCGTTATAGCCACACAGCTGTGCTGGTAGAATAAATAGTCTACATCTGGGGAGGTTATCCTTACTGCAATGTGCTTTATGCCTTTGATGTTGACACCCACAGCTGGTTCAAACCCAATATTGCTGGGACTATTCCAGAAGCAAGATGCTTCCACTCAACCTGTGTCCTGGAGAAGGTCATTTATGTGTTTGGAGGACTCACCCAGCTGACTGTATATACTAATGACATGTACAAGTTGGACACCACCATAATGGGCTGGTCTTTAATTAACACCAGAGGAACTCCACCACCTGCTTCATACGGTCACTCTGCCACCATCATTGGAACAAAGATGTTTGTATTTGGGGGCAAGGGGAGACAGGGTTACTTAAACAACAATACTGTGTTTGACACAGAGACCAACTGCTGGCTGAAGACACTTTCTGCACAGCTTCTCCCAGAAGAACGTTCATGTCATTCAGCCTTTGCCTACAATGGAGAGCTGTACGTATTTGGTGGCTGGAATGGGAAACAGTGCTTCAATGATCTGTGGAAATTCAGTCCAGAGACCTTTTCCTGGAAGCAGGTTGAGCCCAAGGGGAAAGACCCCTGTAGGATGTATGGAATGCGCTGTTGCATGGTGGGAGATCGTATCATCATCTTTGGAGGATACAATTACAAACCATACAGTACATTCACTGATGACCTGTACATGTTAGATTTAAGTCCTAGCCTGAAGACGTTATGCAAGCTATCAGTTGTTCATTATGGTCTGGATGAGTCTGAACTCCCACATGACATCAGGTGGGAACTGGCAACCATGACTACCAACAGCAACAAAACAAAATGACAATGAATAAATAAATAAATAAATAAATAAATAAATAAACAACAACATGGTCTAAGCATAGAAACACATATTGTCGTTGTCGGGCGGAAACCTCGTATATCCAAGTTTCAAATGTGTACTTTCTTTCGCAAAGTAAAGCCCTGCTTCATCATACAAGGCCGTCGCACAAAAGTAGTGAAAATAGCAGATCTTCAAGCACACACAACGCCTCGCGTGCTTGTAGATCGGCTGTTTTCACTAGTTTAAATCATTTTAAAATGATAAATGCAAAGCAAACGGTTTTGGACATACAAGGTTTTCACCCGACAACGACGATATATAGGTGTCAATCTGTCATAGGTGAATAGGTGACAGATTTATCTTTTTTCCCCAGGTGACGGGTGTTTTTTCTTTTTTTTTTTCCATGTGACAGTTCCCCCCGATTCTATGAGTGTCTTCCAAATCCTTCTAATGTTTTTTGAAAAACATATATTACCTATATGTCAGTGTTAGGGCATTAACCAAAAAGTCGACAAGTCGACTCAGTCGACTTCAATTACAAGTTGACTCCCACCAGGGAAAAATCAAAAAACAAACTAAAAAGGTATTTTGTCATCATTATTTTTGCTCCATGTGTACGTGTGTAGTGTGTACAGCATTCAAACCGAAGGATTGCTTATCGTCAAGGAAAGAAGGATTCTCTCATTTTACAACTGTGTTTTTGAGTGGTGGTCTCACCACTCCTGTGATTCGCTTTCACGATGTTACTGGATGTTACTGGCTGGCTGGCCGTGTATGTCTGTCGCCTGCCAATCTGCCATACCTCTCCTGACCAGGAGAGGGACACACACCACAAACACACACGTTAAAGGAGGGGCGCTATTGAGCAGGCAGACTCCACACACACACACACACACACACACACACACACACACACACACACACACACACACACACACACACACACACACACACACACACACACACACACACACACACACACACACACACACACACACACACACACACACACACACACACACACACACACACACACACACACACACACACACACACACACACACCCTTGCAATACATGTATTTGACTCTTTTTATTTGACCACCACTCAGTTCACAAGGTGTGATTTTTCAATGGAATTGAGCACAGGGTTTTGGATTTTGTCCCGAGTCAACTTGCAAAAGTCGTTAATGTCCTAGTCAGTGGTGCACTGACCTGTCCAAACACCTCCCCCAAAATGACCTGTATTTGGCCGCAGATCCCCATCTCAAAATATGTTGTTCCAGGGACCTCCCAGAAGCAAATATTTTAGTCACAATTGTTCGCTTATAAAAAAGGCTTATTCAAAGATTTGCCAAAAGAATCTTGTTTTTTCAAAAATAGCAGATGCCATGCAGAGAGCTTGTATATCTGCTATTTTTTTTCAATAGTTAAAGTATAAAATAATTCCAGGCATAAATGGGTTGACGGGTGCGTTCATGTGTGTGTTGATTTCGTTGACTAAAACTATGACGCGACTGTGTTTTTTTCACTGGCGAAAACTACATAAAAACTAAGCTGTGATGACTAGAACTGAGACTAAATGTATTGACAATTTCGTCAACAAAATAAAAACTAGCCTAAAACGTTAGGGAGGGACTAGTGGAGAAGAGAGTCATTTGGTTCCTCTCAGGTGTTGCATGCTGAAAATAGCAGATCTACAAGCTCACAACACGTCGCAGTGCGACGCGTTGTGAGCTTGTAGATCTGCTATTTTCTGCAACCAAGTGTAAACCAAGTGTAAAATCAGTCATTACGATGCCATCAAGGCCTGCCAAAATACATCTCAGTCCACGAAATCAACTGTAGATTTAGTCGCCTAAAAACGTATGATATTTAGTCGACTAAAACTCAAACTTCTCAGGTGACTAAATTATGACTAAAACTAAATGACATGTTATTCAAAAGACTATGACTAAAACTAAATGACATTTTATTCAAAAGACTAGGATTAAAACTAAATGACATTTTATTCAAAAGACTATGACTAAAACTAAATCAAAATGTGCTGTCAGAAACAACATTGGTTGGTGTGTGTGTCGTCCAGGTGATTGACAGCAGGATGGTGTTGGTGTTCGACGCCAGGGAGCTGGAGATCGCCGGCACCGCCGAGATCGACCTGACAGACTGGAGGAACAACACCGAGTACCGAGGAGGTATCGTCCGTCCGTCCGTCCGTCCGTCCGTCCGTCCGTCCGTCCGTCCGTCCGTCCGTCCGTCAGTCAGTCCCATAGACCACTGGTTCTCAACCTTTTCAGGCTGTGACCCCCAAAATAATCATATTTTAACTGGGAACCCCCCACCCTGACGAGCACTAAGAGTTGAGTTATTACATTTTGTATAACAAGGTTCTATTGTGAAAATAGCAGATCTACATGTAGATATGCTATTTTCACAATTTCTGCCTAATATTTGACAATTTGGCCAATGTTTAATTTGTCATTTTCGAGGTATTAAAAAGTCCATAAATTGTCACTTTAGAAATGTGCAGATACCCTCTATACACTTAATCTTTTTGTTTGTTTCTTTACTGTTGAGAGAGAAAACAATGTTTAATTAAGTTAATCATCTGGAGACCCCCCAAAATAATTTGGGGACCCCCCATTATACAGATATCTAATTGTTGTGTTTATAGTGCAGTGTTTCTCAACCACTGTGCCTGGGGACCTTTGGTGTGCCCCTGAGAAGGGTCAAGTGTGCCCCTTGAAACTACTTGAAAGCCAGTATTCATGATTTTAAAAATGATTTAAAAACAGCCGATCTACCGCGAGGCGTTGTGTGCTTGTAGATCTGCTGTTTTCACTACTGTTGTGCGACAGCCTTGTATGATGAAGCAGGGCTTTACTTTGCGAGAGAAATGTACAAATTTGAAACTTGGTGATACAAGGTTTCTTCCCGACAGTGACGATATTTACACCTCCGTATTATGTTGGATTCTTGGGACATGCAAAGTGTGCCAATGCAGAAAAAAGGTTGAGAAACAGTGTTATAGAGGGTTCCATCCTCAACCTGAAAGTAAACTCCACCTGCCCCAAAGTTTTATTTACCTGCCGGGGGCAGGCAGGCAAGCCTTAGTGTCAATGCCTGTTATAGTGTTACACAGTAGTGTGAACAATAACAAGCCAAAGGCTTTGGTTCGAGAAAGTGACCATAAATAGGGAGGCACCACACAAACCACACAGTAGGCAGAAGTACAAAAATCAATGTTCTTTTATTCCACCTAAAACTAATAAAAGCAGAGCAGTCCAATAGGGGGCTTGGGCATAGGAGGGAAAAGTTCAGTAACTGAATGTTCAGGGGAATGCACTGTTCAGGGGTCAAATGTACAATGGGGGAAAGGGGATGTCTTCAGTGCCGTCCAGATCCAGTACGCACTGTTAGAAGATAGATACAGAGTCAATTAGGTTCCATTACATGCCAGCGCAGCAAAGTGACTTGTGCCTGGGCTTATCCACTACAGTTCAGTAGTAAAGTGACTTGTGACAGGGATTCTCCACTACAGTTCAGCAGCAAAGTGACTTGTGTCTGGGCTTATCCACTACAGTTCAGTAGTAAAGTGACTTGTGACAGGGATTCTCCACTACAGTTCAGCAGCAAAGTGACTTGTGCCTGGGCTTATCCACTACAGTGCAGTAGTAAAGTGACTTGCATGGGTTTGTACTTCCCTTTCCAGTGGGGTCCAGTGGGTTCCTGCCTGAGGCCAGGTCCTTCCTCCTCTCTCCTTGCTGGGGGTCCGTGTGCACACCGTCGTGGCTAGAGCAAAACTGCCTAGCTCTCCAACAGTGGCCCTTAAATAGAGAGGGCCTCCGAGCCCAGCTCCAATAGCAGCCTGCAACAGATAATTAGTTCATGCCCTGCACCTGTCCAAGTTGGGGTGGAGTCCTCCATGCTGACCTGCTGCACTATAAACTGGCTTCCAAAGCACTGCAATTCAAAAATAATAAAGCAAAGAACACATAAAGAACACCAAATCAAAGTAACATAAGCCAGCCAGCAAAATAAACAAGCAGTCAGCATCATGACAATAGAATGCTATTTTTTTTCTCTGCAGGTTATCATGGCGGCCACATCGTGATCTGGTGGTTCTGGGGAGCGGTGGAGCGCTTCAACAACGAGCAGCGTCTGCGGCTGCTCCAGTTTGTGACGGGGACGTCCAGCGTGCCCTACGATGGCTTCAGCGCCCTGCGGGGCTCCAACGGGCTGCGACGCTTCTGCATCGAGAAGTGGGGCAAGACCACCGCGCTGCCCAGGTCAGCCCAGAGCCAGGTTTAACCCTGTTAAGACCGGGGGAACGCGTTATTATGCATTATTACTTACTAGAAGGCTTCTAGTCGGCGACCTGGCCAACTCGGAACAATGTAAATAGGGAATGAATGCCCCGCCCTTTAATGCAAACCCCATTTTCATAGGACCCGTTTTGACCATCTGTCTGCCTGTGTCCATTTATGCCCATATATGGAGGTATCTGTCTGTCTGTCTGTCGGCATCCATTTTATGTCCATATATGGAGATCACTGCAGTTATAGTTCTGGGTCCATTTTATGCCCATATATGCCCATATATGGAGATATCTGTCTATCTGCGTCCATTTTATGCCCATATATGGAGATCTCTGTATCTGTCTGTCTGTGTCCCTTTTATGCCCGTATATGGAGATCTTTGTGATTCTGCGTCCATTGTATGCCCATATATGCCATATATGGAGATATCTGTTTATCTGCGTCCATTTTATGCCCATATATGAGATCTCTGTCGCTTTTTTGCCCATATATGAAGATCTCTGCACACACAGTACCGGTTGCGGAAAACTCTGATGTCAGACATCAGCTCCTCATACGGGCATTCATTTTATTCCCATATATGGAGAACGCGCGTGCCGGTGGGACGAACGGTTCTCGAGATACGCGGATTACATACATACATACACACGCACAGAGATTTTTTGTTGACTCATGTGGCGTACGTGATGTCAGAGCCTTTTATGAAGTGATGTCACAATGAGTCAGCGCTTGCGCCGATGCCGATTTCCTCCGGAACAGCCTGATGTCAACAATCAACCCCGCATAAGGAGATTCCGAACGTTTCGCGCCGGTTCGGGAAAACCGCGCATCGGGTCGGGTCGAGACCCGGCACTGCACTCCGTGCCGCGGCGGGGAACGCACGTGCCGAATCTGAAGCCGGTGGGACGAACGGTTCTCGAGATACGCGGATTACAGACACACACACAGACAGACAGACAGACAGACAGACACGCAGAGACTTCTCGCATTTATAGATAGATTACTGAGTAGATCTGCTGTTTTTGAAAAAGTCATCAAGATTTTAATATTTTTGACCCGATTCCATAAATGTCTTCTAAATCCTTCTTCTAATAGTCAGGGAATATTATCAGAATACTTGTCAAAGCTGGGAATAAATTCCTTACCAAACCATTTCTTCACCAATGTGTTCGTAAAGGTGTCTAGTAACATATCTAACAAAGTTTGAAATTCAAAATCCCTAGGAGAATTTTTGACAGTTAGGGTAACTTTGAGTCTCATTCACTTACTATACACTATACAAAAAGGAAAGAAAATGACTAGATCTGCTATTTTTCTATACTATAAAGGGAAAAAAATACTAGATCTGCTATTTTTCAGTAGCTAAAGTATAAAAGTAGTAAGACACCCCAGGGCGACATGCTGCAAGGGCGAGGTTGCGCCAATTCTTGGCCATCTGGCGAGTGATGTACCAGTGACCCATATATGGAGATTCTGGTACCCATATATGGAGATCCAAACATCCTTACTCAGTTATTCGTTATGTGAAATTCATATGATGTCTATGACATCTGACATCATACCCTTTTTTTGTCCATACATGGATCCTTTTCTGTAGAACCAGCCGTTAGTGTGGTATGTGGCCGATGTGGCCTCCATATATGGGTATTCCCATGTAAATCCCTGTTAGATATGGGTTTAGGGATTATGTTAGTGTGACACAGTGAAGCAAAAAAAAATATATATATATAATCAAAGATTTGAAACAAAAATCACGATTTAAAAAAAATAGAAGATATACAAACTCGCTGTAAACTTGTACATCTTCTATTTTTCAATAGTTAATGCATAAAATAATTCCAGGTCTTAATGGGTGTGTTATTGCAACCGTCAGGTCGCAGTTACTATCAAAACCTCCACCGACTGTCTGTCTGTCTGTCACGTCACACTTTTGCCCTACTCATTATCTCTGCCACTGTTGCCCCTATCCATGCCAAACTTTGCACACACACTCCTTGGCTGCCAAACCACAACCCCTCATTTCTCACATGGCCCTCTTCTAGCGCCACCATGAGGCCGATTCTTGCTAAACACATTTTTGGACACTGCTCCTACAGATTTTAACCTAAAATCACACAAAGCAGTACACAGTATCTTTAAAGTCATGTCATCAACATGGATCTGTCCCATTTCCAATATTCCCTCCTGATTGGCTACCATTGCTCTTAGCCATGGTAGGCAACCCACCTAGGAGAAGGTCACTCTGAGGTATGAGGTAAAAACCAGGACTGTGAGAATTTGCGACCCCACAGTCCGTAACTAGCATTGAAAAGCCAACCATGAAGAACAAAGTCATCCCAAATCCTATACTTCCAGCGGCGGGAGTCCGCAGGAGCATCGCGGCGGATGGTGGTGCTGGTCCCCCTTCCGGAGGACATCATGACGACAGGGCCTCAAACCCACGGGACCGAGGGAGGGTTCTGTCTGACCACAGCATCCCATCCAATGCACTCATGCGTTGTCGGAGACCATTTGTAATGGGGACCTTCAACGCATGCACAGTGAGAGAAGAAGCTAGACTGGTGGAATTGGCACACTGTGCTGAAGAACAGGGGGTAGAGATCCTGGGAGTCCAGGAACACAGAAGAGTCCACACTGACGACCAGATAGTTTACCGCAAAGTGGAGAAACGCACGTTCATCACTGCATCTGCGTGGCGAAACGGGGCCCAGGCTGCAACAGGGGGTGTAGGACTAATGCTGGGTTCTCTGGCGCGCAGGGCCCTCCGACGGGTTCACAAGCACACCGAAAGGATCCTCATGGCTGAGTTCGCAGGTAACACAGTAACAACAGTCATAGTGGTGTACTCGCCCACTAACATGGCATCACCTGAGGATGTTGAGGAGTTCTATGAGGACCTCACAACAGCAGTCCGAGGTGTCCCAGCGCACAACTTCCTGGCAATCCTTGGCGACTTCAACGGATTGGACAGGAGGATGCACCATTCCCATACCATGAGTCTACCAACCGCAACGGCACATACCTCACAGCCCTTCTCATGGAACACCAGCTCCTGGCAGCGAACACCATGTCCGGAAGAGAACAGGGAAGAGATGGACTTTCCGAGACCGAGCCTCACGGCCTGGGGAGCAACCTAGGCTATATCAGTTGGACTATATCCTAGTGAGGCAAAAGTGGAGGAATTCCATCCTGAACGCTGAGCCATACAGCACGTTCAGCTCTGTAGGCTCTGATCACCGTGTGGTCTCCATGAGGGTGCGACTGAGCCTCAGGGTCCCCAAGCCAAGCCCCAAGATTCGGCATGACTGGAAGGCATTCACGACCAATCCGGGCCTTCAAACCAGGTACACGGAGGAAGTCAGGAAGCGCTTTCGGCAGCTTGATAGGGGAGAGGAGCCCAGCCGTGAATATGGGAGATTCATCACAGCGAATGAGGAGGCGACCAGACTGTGCGTACCAGTGCTGAACAGAGTAAGAGCACCACCACGGTCCAGACATCCGAAGGTTGTAGCAGCACGAGGCAGGATGGAGGAAGCACGACTCAACTTTGAGCGTGAACCAACAGAGGAGGGTCGCGAGACACTGAACGAAGCCAAACAGTCTCTCTTCAGCACCTACGACACCATCAAAGGGGAGGAAGTGATGGAAAGTGTGCGAAGAGTGCAGGCAGCGCAAGGTGAAAGGCAATACGGGGAGGCCTGGAAGGTAATAAATGAGATGACAGGGCGGAAGAGGGCCAAGGAGGGCCAGGTTGAGGGACACAGCCCAGAGGAGAGAGTGGCAACATGGTTCGACCACTTCCAAAGGCTCCTGGGAACATCAGTGGAAGAGGGAGAGGAGGAAAATATACCAGCAGTCCTCCAGGGCCTGAACATCGACGATGGACCCTTCACAATCAGCGAGCTCGCCAGGGCAAAATCCACCCTGAGAGAGGGAAAAAGCGCTGGGCCGGATGGCATACCTCCAGAGGTCTTGAAGAACTGCGACCTAGACAACCTCATCCTAGACTTTTGCAACAATGCTCTACAGCACAACAAGCAACCTGAAATATGGTCTCTGTCTAACATCATCCCGGTGCCTAAAGCTGGGGACCTCTCAAAGCCAGACAACTACAGAGGCATCAGCCTGACATGTATCACTGCTAAGGTCTTCAACCGAATGATACTGAACAGGATACGGCATGCCATCGACCCTCACCTGAGAGAGAACCAAAATGGTTTTCGAGAGGAGAGAACAACCGTAGCACAGATCCTGGCATTAAGGAGATTAATAGAGGAGGTGAAAAAGGACAACCTAGCAGCTGTACTGTGCTTCATTGACTTCAAAAAGGCTTTTGATTCTATCCACAGAAGCAAGATGGTGAAGATCCTTGAGGCCTACAATGTCCCTCCCAACATTCTCCGGGCTATCGAGACCATGTACGCAAGAACAAGGGCCAAAGTGGTGACCCCAGATGGCAGCAGTGAGGTGTTTGACATCCGAGCTGGTGTAATGCAAGGAGACACCCTAGCCCCCTACCTCTTCATCATAGTTCTAGATTATGCGCTCAGGAAAGCCATAGGTGGACGAGAACAAGAGCTTGGCTTCACGCTAACACCAAGGAGGTCAAGGCGGCATCCTGCAGTAGTTCTGACAGACCTGGACTATGCGGACGACATCAGCCTGCTCTCCGACAGCATGGAACAAGCACAAGAACTCCTGAACAGGGTGGAGATAGAGTGTGCCAAAGTTGGTCTCAGGCTAAATGCTAAGAAAACTGAGGTTATCACCTATAACCTACCTGATCACTCACCTCTGACAACAACAGAAGGAGCTGTGTTGAAGGAAGTCAAGGACTTCAAGTACCTGGGCGCATGGGTCGACTCAACTGAGAAAGACCTTAAAGTAAGGAAGGCACTCGCTTGGAGGGCCCTGAACGGCATGAACAGTGTATGGAACTCTAGCCTCCCCCGCCAAATCAAACTTAGCTTCTTCTTTGCAACAGTGGAGTCTGTTCTCCTCTATGGCAGTGAATGCTGGACCCTGAAGCCAACCCTGCAGAAGTCTCTAGATGGGTGCTACACTAGAATGTTGCGTGCAGTACTCAACATCAACAGGAGTGCACATGTTAGCAACAGGAGCCTGTATGAGGGAATACCAAGGGTAAGCGAGAAAATTGCCACCAGAAGAATGAGACTAGCAGGACACTGCCAAAGACACCAGGAGCTTCCAGCCAGCAAATTGGTACTGTGGGAGCCAACACATGGGCACCGGTCGCGAGGACGTCCCACAAAAACATACGTGGACGTACTCAAGGAAGACGTAGGGACACAGAACACCAATGAGCTGGCCAGATGTATGGAGAACCGAGATGACTGGAAACAACGATGGAGGGCTCGTCTGAGGACGACCTAGATAGATAGCCTTCTAAAGTTTGTGTATGCGACCTGACGGTCGCTTATCTCCCGATTAGGGAGTCTTACTGGTTTATGAAAATGTAAAACAAATAACTCATGTCCTTTGTGTGTGTGCGTGCGTGCGTGCATGTGCGTGCGTGCGTGCGCGCCTGTGCGTGCGTGTGCGTGGGTGTTTTAGGGCTCACACGTGTTTCAACCGTCTGGACCTTCCTCCCTATCCGTCCTACACCATGCTGTACGACAAACTCCTCACCGCCGTGGAAGAGACCAGCACCTTTGGACTGGAGTAGCATCTCCACACACACACACACACACACACACACACACATATGCACGTGCGCGCACGCGCCAACAAGTTTTGGACCTGGTGTTTACACCCCCACACACACACACACACACACACACAAACTGTCACGCGGTGTTGTATCAGTGAGTCGTCCTGAAATAAATCAAGTTGTGCTGAGCGGATGGGAGCCGAGGCCACCATGTTTGTGCCCCCTGAAGCGTCGTCACAGCGCCGGTGTCCCCAGGGTGGCATGCAGAGTCACACCCACCACCACATCCTCCATGGGAAGCGTCACTGTGAGGTCACTGTGATCCCAGGCCGCGACACCAAACCACACAGGGACAATGCTAGTCCACTCTTAAGGCTCAATAGCCCCTTTTCCACTGCAAGGTGGAACCAGAACTGAACCTGAACCTATTTTTTGGTTCTGGTTTTGTTTCCATTGTGTACGGCCCGGTTCCAGACGAGGTTCCTGGAACCTTTTTTTTTGTTCCTGTTCCTGAGGTAGAACTAAACTTAAGTTCTGGGAACCTATGGGCGGGGCCAGCAGCACTGCTGGTCTTTTTTTGGGACCTTCCCGGTTAGTTCTGGTTATATGGAAACGTAAGCGGAACTTGGTCCCGGAACTTCGCAGGTTCTTGAAAGCTTTTGGTTCTGGAAAGTTCTGGTTTCAGTTCTGGGTCGGCCTTACAGTGGAAATGGGGCTTATCATAGTACCGGGTGAAGAGCTATCACCTCACCGCGGTGTAGTTTTCTAGCTATCACCTAAAAAAAATCAATAACAAAGCCTAGGTGATAGCTAGAAAACTACACCGCGGTGAAGTGATAGCTCTTCAACCTTGGACTATGATAGAGGCTTTACTGTCACTCGCTGGAAGTAGCCAGTAGTCAGCTTGACTTGAAGATGTTTTTTTTTTCTTATTTTTTTGCGTTTTGTTTGCGTCACACCTCAAAACAGTTGTACATTCAGAATGTTAATGTCCTTTGTTCACCAAAAAAAAAAACACGTGACAAACCTGTAAACCACGACTTCTCCAGATTGAGACCTGAATTTAGCATGAAGTCGATACTCAATATATTAAACACCAACCTTGAGAAAGTCTTGTCTTGTCTGTGATGCTGAGCGACTTAACCACCCAGGGAGTGTGTGTGAGATTGCTGGGGGGGGTTCCATGACGGGTTTCCATTCCAACACGTCCCCATTCCGAAACACCATGGTTAGCATTCACCAGTGTTGGCAGCTTAGCATTTCACCAGGTTAGCATTCACCAGCGTTGGCAAGTTAGCATTTCACCAGGTTAGCATTCACCAGCGTTAGTTTTACTGAGGTTAGGGTTAAGGTTAGACTCGACTCAGTAAAAAGTTCAGTTGAAGTCGACTTTATCGTTTGATGACGTCATCACATCACACACAACCCCCCCAGTTATTTTGGGGGGTCCCCAGATGATTAACTTAATGTGAAACATTGTTTTCTCACTCAACTGTAAACAAACCAACATAAAGTTTAAGTGTATAGAGGGTATCTGCAAATTTCTAAAGTGCTAATTTAAGGACTTTTTTAATACCTCTAAAATGACAAATTAAACATTGGCCAAATTGTCAAATCTATAGAGGCCGAAATTGTGAAAATAGCCGATCTACATTGCAAGGCATTGTGAGCATGTAGATCTGCTATTTTCACAATAGAAAGTATTTTTTAACTTTGACTTTCAACTTTCTCTGGTGGGATTATTAATTAATTAATTATCATTATTTCAAAACATTTTCAAAAAACATTCCCACATTTTTTTTTCATTAATTAAAAACAAAATTCAATTATTTTAACACTAATTTCATGAAGACATCAAAGAAAAATCTAAGAAATTCCATACGTTAGAAGAACACATGTTAAAGAAGTAGTGAACATAGCCGATCTACAAGCTCACAACATGTCGCTTTGTAGATCTACTGTTTTCACTAGTTTGGGTAAAACGTCTTGATTTATTTTTTGGGTCACAAGCTAAAACATTTGCGAACCACTGTTGTTCACTGTTGTTCACTGTTGTTCACACTTGCTATTGGCAAGTGTGACTCACGTCACGGCAACCACACTTTCAAATGATTTCTGTCCTTGTCCCATTTAAGCCCATATATCCCTGTAGCCATCAATATTAAGCCCATATCTGGGAATGCCCATATATGGACATACTGTATATCAGTCTCTGTTGTTTCAGCACGCCCTCGCCCCCTTAAAGGGATATTTCACTTTCAAAAGAACTTTTGGTAATTTTATCGTAAATCAGGCTTTTATGAACACCCTGAACATTTTATAATTTGCTTGATTCAATATTTAGAAATTTGTTGTAAATGTTACCAGGCTCTCCAGGCCCAGGGCCTCTCCCCACACACACCCATTGTAACTTCAAACTTCATTTTAACCATGATAGATTCATTAAAAACACCCATTATTTTTCTGGTGACTCATACTACCCTACTAATAGGGTGAGCATGCCGTGTTTTATCCATAATATTTTACATTTATTTTTAATAATTATTTTTTGTATTTCATTTTTTCCATTTCCCCAAATAATTATTAAAAATAAATGAAAAGGGTTATTGAGAAAACACAGCTTGCTCACGTATTAGGAGGGCATTATGAGTCACCAGAAATAAATAATGGGTGTTTTTAATGAATCTATCATGGTTAAAATAGAGTTTGAAGTTACAATGGGTGTGTGTGGGCATTATGTGTGTGGGCATTATGAGTCACCAGAAAAAAATAATGTGTGTTTTTAATGAATCTATCATGGTTAAAATAGAGTTTGAAGTTACAATGGGTGTGTGTGGGGAGAAAAGCCCATAAGGTGTTTCCCTGTTGAAAGTGGAATATCCCTTTAAGTCATCTTACTGGTCACCTCTGTTGACAAAGGGCCAAGACAGAATGTCTGTCCCCGCAGGGGAGGAAGGTCACCTATCTATCTCTCTGTCTGTCTGCAGGATTACGCAACAACTACCAGACCAAACTACACAAAAGTGTTGCATTGGCCCACTTAGATGCAATATCATTTTCACATGGGGGTCCACTGCCAAATATATAACATTGGTTTGAGCACCACTCATATACGGTAGCAACATACAGAAAACTGTTAGGATTTAGAAGACATAATCTGCCTCAGGTGTTAAGTCACTTCAACACTGCATAATATTAACATTGTGTGTGGGTGTAATCATGACAGTCTAACCACTTAAACCCTCTTCATTAGTTGACTGGGATCCACCAGGGCTCTGTACTAGTCTGGATGGATCCAAATTCCAAATACTACATAATTACATCATCACACATTTGACATCACAACATTGTCATCACAACCAATGCACTTGTCTTTAAAAGCAAACGTCCAATAAACCAAACGTCATTCAACAACTGTTCCAACTAATTAAATTGTTGTTTAACAGCTTATCCAGTAAATAAGTTGCACTGATTCACAGCGGTGCTGGAGTGTGAAATGATTCACTGGACAATACATCTGAAAGGAGGACCTAAAGAGTACTACCATGCTGCTGTGGTAGTCGGACACAAGCTGTACTCATTTGGAGGATACAACAACTACATGAACAACAAGGACCAGATTGAAGTCCACATCTTCAACATATTGTCTTTGCGTTGGAGGAAGTTGCCCCCAGTGACAAATAGAAGAGGACTAAGTCCTATTGAGGTTCCAACGAGGCGCTATGGCCACACAGCTGTGCTGGTAGAGGAAATAGTCTACATCTGGGGAGGGGAGCCTTACTGCAATGTGCTTTATGCCTTTGATGTTGACACCCACAGCTGGTTCAAACCCAATACTGCTGGGACTATTCCAGGAGCAAGGAGCTTCCACTCAGCCTGTGTCCTGGAGAAGGTTATGTATGTGTTTGGAGGACTCACCCAGCTGTCTGTATATACTAATGATATGTACAAGTTGGACACCACCATAATGGGTGGTCTTTAATTAACACCAGAGGAACTCCACCACCTGCTTCCCGCAGTCACTCTGCCACCATCATTGGAACAAAGATGTTTGTATTCGGGGGCTGGGGGAGACAGGGGAACTTCAACAACAATACTGTGTTTGACACAGAGACCAACTGCTGGCTGAAGACACTTTCTGCACAGCTTCTCCCAGAAGAACGTTCATGTCATTCAGCCTTTGCCTACAATGGAGAGCTGTACGTATTTGGCTGGAATGGGAAACAGCGCTTAAATGATCTGTGGAATTTCAGTCCAGAGACCTTTTCCTGGAAGCAGGTTGAGCCCAAGGGGAAAGGCCCCTGTAGGATGTATGGTATGTGCTGTTGCATGCTGGGAGGTCGTATCATCATCTTTGGAGGATCCACATACAATACATTCACTGATGACCTGTACATGTTAGATTTAAGTCCTAGCCTGAAGACGACCGTACCTATGTTCCCAAGGTTCTATGTTCCCAGGGTTCTATATTCCCCATTTACCACCTAATCCTAACCCTAACCTAAACCTAACCCTAACCCTAACCCTACCCTAACCCTAACCCTAACCCTAACCCTAACCCTAACCCTTACTCTAACCCTAACCCTAACCCTAACTAACCCTAACCCTACCCCTAACCCTACCCCTAACCCTAACCCTAACCCTAAACCTAACCTGGAAACATAGAACCTTGGGAACATAGGGAGGACCCCAAGACGATATGCAAGCTATGAGTTGTTCATTATGGTCTGGATGAGTCTGATCTCCCACATGACATCAGGTGGGAACTAGCAACCATGACTACCAATAGCAACAAAATAAAATGACAAGGACGTCCCACACTAACATACGTGGATGACCTAGAGAGAGAATTGTCAGCTCATAATGTAATAAAAAAATGAGTGCATAACGTAATTGCGACCTTCAGGTCGCACTTACTATCAAAACCTCCACAAACTTAGAGTCAGTCAGTCAGTCAGTCCGTCCGTCCGTCCGTCCGTCCGTCAGTCTGTCTGTCACACCTCACACGTCACACTATTGCCCTGCTCATATCTCCGCAACCGTTGCCCCGATCCATGCCAAATTTTGCACACACACTCCTTGCCTGCCAAACTACAACCTCCAAGGACCCCCGGAGCTCCAGGGACCCCCAGGTCCCTGGGGGACCCCCAGATGTAAAAAATTACCAAATGTGCAAAAATGACCAAATGACCACCCCAACGGGGCTGCTCACGGTGGATTCCCGGGGACCACCGACTCCTGGTGCTCCAGAACGGATGCCAAAGTGGTGGCGCCCCCAGTGGAGGACCCCCTCCACTGCAGCTCACATAAAATGCCGTAACTCGGGCTAGGAGTGTCCGGGAGAGCCGGGGCCGGTACCTATTCGTCCGCCAAGGCAACGCGGAGACCCCACCCCTCATTTCTCACATGGCCCTCTTCTAGCGCCACCATGAGGCCGATTCTTGCAAAACACATTTTTGGACACTGCTCCTACAGATTTTGCCCTAAAATCACACAAATCGGTACACACTATGTCTACACTCATGTCATCAACATGGATCTGTCCCATATAGCGCCACCATCGGGCCGATTTTTTCAAACACATTTTTGGACACTGCTCCTACAGATTTTGCCCTAAAATCACGCAAATCGGTACACAGTATGTCTACACTCATCTCATCAATATGGATGTCCCATATAGCGCCACCATCAGGCAGATTTTTTGAACCACATTTTTGGACACTGCTCCTACACATTTTGCCCTAAAATCACGCTGCGACCTGACGGTCGCTTATCTCCCGATTAGGGA
The DNA here is from genome assembly GCF_963921795.1 of Nannobrachium achirus. Classification (NCBI taxonomy): domain Eukaryota; kingdom Metazoa; phylum Chordata; class Actinopteri; order Myctophiformes; family Myctophidae; genus Nannobrachium; species Nannobrachium achirus. The sequence goes on from NC_137814.1 coordinate 66,828,709, forward strand.
GTCTTACTGGTAATGGATTTTTCTATAATGTAATAATGTGTTACATTAAGAACCACAAGTAGCCGCTCATAATGTAGTGACAGTTCATCATGTAACAATGGCCCATATTGTGGAGAAAAGTCTTACATTGTCATATCTATTACCTCTGTTGACAAATGTAGCAACTGTTAGCTGGTAACAGATGGACGGACGGACGGACGGACGGACAGATGGACGGACACACTCACGGACACAAAGCATTATCTCGGCCATGCCTATTGGCCTGGCGGAGACAATAACAATGTAATGTAATAATGGTCCATATTGTGGAGAAAAGTCATAAAGTGTCATATTTATTGTGACCTTAGGTTGCATGTAACTATGAAAATCCGCAGCTCGTGTTCGTCAGTTAGTCACGTCTCACGTCATGCTCCATATATGGCCAACAATGAGTTAATTCACAAGTGTGACTCACGTCACGGCAACCACACTTTCAAATGAATTCTGTCCTTGTCCCTTTTAAGCCCATATATCCCTGAAGCCATCAATATTAAGCCCATATCTGGAAATGCTCATATATGGACATACTGTATATCAGTCTCTTTTGTTTCAGCGCGCCCTCGCCCTTAACTCATACAGTGCCATCCGGCCACAAGGGGTGCTAGAGTGCCAGAAATTTCTCCATAGACCTTCTTTATAGCTTTCGTCGACCCTCTCCCAACTGGCTTGTGTTTTCACTCCAGTCAATGCTATGGGTGACGAGAGGAGGAAGCTAGCTGACACGTAGCCAAAATGCTAACCCATTTAGAAGCCCGATCTAAAGCTATTTCAGCCGCAAAAAAAAATCTCTTTGGGTCTGGGGACACAATCCGGAGAAAATCCTGTCTAAAGATGTGATTTATTATTGGAGTGGGCGGCGCGATGCGGCCGTTAGCGCGAATACGGCCCGTGGATGGCCGAGTCTAAGTCCCGGGCATGGATGGACGTCTAGACCGGGGCTTCGTTGAGGCCTCCGATTAAATAATTCATTTTATTAAATATCCCGGACATGTTCGGGATAGGCACCCTGGAATACGTCCCGGTACCGGTACCGGTACCGAGGTTTTTTTTGGGGGGCTCTAAACTTTATTTTAAACCATTTTCAATGGAATAAATCGTCGGAGCATCTAGCGTCTCTCGTTGGTGAGCGCTGGGCGAGCTGGGACCACCCATGTTGCTCCAAGCAGCTCGGGGTAAGTAAAATAGCAAATAAAAAATTGTTTTTGATCCCGAATATCCCGAACATGTTCGGGATAGGCACTTATAGGGTTAAAGGGATATTTAACTCTCAAAAAAACTTTTGGTAATGTTATCGTCTAATTTTATCGTCTAATGAGGCTTTTATGAACACCCTGAGCTTGATTCAATATTTAGATATTTGATGTAAATGTTACCGGGCCTCTCCCCACACACACCCACTGTAACTTCAAACTTCATTTTAACCATGATAGGTTCATTAAAACACCCATTATTTTGTTCTGGTGACTCATACTACCCTCCTAATACGTGAGCAGGCCGTGTTTTATCTTTTTTCATTTATTTTTAATAATTATTTTTTGTATTCAATTTATTCAATTTTCCCAAATAATTATTAAAAATAAATGAAAAGGGTTATTGAGAAAACACGGCCTGCTCACGTATTAGGAAGGCATTATGAGTCACCAGAAAAAATAATGGGTGTTTTTAATGAATCTATCCTGGTTAAAATAGAGTTTGAAGTTACAATGGGTGTGTGTGGGGAGAAAAGCCCATAAGGTGTGTCCCTGTTGAAAGTGGAATATCCCTTTAAGTCATCTTACTGGTCACCTCTGTTGACAAAGGGCCAAGACAGAATGTCTGTCCCCGAGGGGAGGAAGGTCACCTATCTATCTCTCTGTCTGTCTGTCTCTCTGTCTGTCTGCAGGATTACGCAACAACTACCAGACCAAACTACACAAAAGTGTCTCATTGGCCCACTTAGATGCAATATCATTTTCACATGGGGGTCCTCTGCCAAATATATTAATGTTGGTTTGAGCACCACTCATATACGGTAGCAACATACAGAAAACTGTTAGGATTTAGAAGACATAATCTGCCTCAGGTGTTAAGTCACTTCAACACTGCATAATATTAACATTGTGTGTGGGTGTAATCATGACAGTCTAACCACTTAAACCCTCTTCATTAGTTGACTGGGATCCACCAAAGCTCTGTACTAGTCTGGATGGATCCAAATTCCAAATACTACATAATTACATCATCACACAATGACATCACAACATTGTCATCACAACCAATGCACTTGTGTCTTTAAAAGCAAACGTCCAATAAACCAAATGTCATTCAACAACTATTCCAACTAATTAAATTGTTGTTTAACAACTTATCCAGTAAAGTAGTTGGACTGGTTCACAACGGTGCTGGAGTGTGAAATGATTCACTGGACAATACATCTGAAAGGAGGACCTAAAGAGTACTACCATGCTGCTGTGGTAGTCGGACACAAGCTGTACTCATTTGGAGGATACAACAACTACCTGAACAACAGGGATCAGATTAAAGTCCACATCTTCAACACATTGTCTTTGCGTTGGAGGAAGTTGCCCTCAGTGACAGATGGAAGAGGACTAAGTCCCATTGAGGTTCCAACCGGGCGTTATAGCCACACAGCTGTGCTGGTAGAAGAAATAGTCTACATCTGGGGAGGACATCCTTTCTGCAATGTGCTTTATGCCTTTGATGTTGACACCCACAGCTGGTTCAAACCCAATATTGCTGGGACTATTCCAGAAGCAAGGAGCTTCCAATCTGCCTGTGTCCTGGAGAAGGTCATTTATGTGTATGGAGGATTCACCCAGCTGACTGGATATACTAATGATATATACAAGTTGGATACCACCATAATGGGCTGGTCTTTAATTAACACCAGAGGCGCTCCACCACCTGCTTCAGCAGGTCACTCTGCCACCATCATTGGCACAAAGATGTTTGTATTTGGGGGCTGGGAGAGACAGGGGAACTTCAACAACAATACTGTGTTTGACACAGAGACCAACTGCTGGCTGAAGACACTTTCTGCACAGCGTCTCCCAGAAGAACGTTTGTATCATTCAGCCTTTGCCTACAATGGAGAGCTGTACGTATTTGGTGGCTGGAATGGGAAACAGTGCTTCAATGATCTGTGGAAATTCAGTCCAGAGACCTTTTCCTAGAAGCAGGTTGAGCCCAAGGGGAAAGACCCCTGTAGGATGCATGGGATGTGCTGTTGCATGGTGGGAGATTGTATCATCATCTTTGGAGGATACAATTGCAAATCAAACAATACACTCACTGATGACCTGTACATGTTAGATTTAAGTCCTAGCCTGAAGACGTTATGCAAGCTATCAGTTGTTCATTATGGTCTGGATGAGTCTGAACTCCCCCATGACATCAGGTGGGAACTGGCAACCATGACTACCAACAGCAACAAAACAAAATGACAATAAATAAATAAATAAATAGGGTCACATATCGTCGTTGTCGGGCGGAAACCTAGTATCTCCAAGTTTCAAATGTGTACTTTCTTTCGCAAAGTAAAGCCCTGCTTCATCATACAAGGCCGTCGCACAAAAGTAGTGAAAACAGCAGATCTTCAAGCAACGCCTCGCGTTGTGTGCTTGTAGATCGGCTGTTTTCACTAGTTGAAATCATTTTAAAATTATAAATGCAAAGCAAATGGTTTTGGACATACACGGTTTTCACCCAACAACGATGATATATAGGTGTCATTCTGTCATGTGAATAGGTGACAGATTTTTTTTTCCCCAGGCGACAGATGTTTTATCTTGTAGGTGACACACGTGTCCTTTCCTCCTATAGGTGACAGATGTTTTATCTTGTAGGTGACACATGTGTCCTTTCCTCCTACAGGTGACAGATGTTTTATCTTGTAGGTGACACATGTGTCCTTTCCTCCTATAGGTGACAGATGTTTTATCTTGTAGGTGACACGTGTCCTTTCCTCCTATAGGTGACACATGTGTCCTTTCCTCCTACAGGTGACAGATGTTTTATCTTGTAGGTGACACATGTGTCCTTTCCTCCTATAGGTGACAGAGAGAGAGCTGAAGGGGGGCGGGGCCAACATCAACGTAACAGAGAAGAACAAGAAGGAGTACATGGACCGCATGGTGAAGTGGAGGGTGGAGAGGGGCGTGGTGCAGCAGACTGAGGCCCTGGTCAGGGGCTTCTATGAGGTGTGTGTGTGTGTGTGTGTGTGTGTGTGTGTGTGTGTGTGTGTGTGTGTGTGTGTGTGTGTGTGTGTGTGTGTGTGTGTGTGTGTGTGTGTGTGTGTGTGTGTGCACGCGCGCACATGCACCGAGTGCCGTGCTGCGAGCTTGTAGATCTGCTATTTTTTGTTTAAATCTAGAAAACGTGTGCAAGTCTTTGAATATTTTGACCCGATTCTATAAGTGTCTTCCAAATCCTTCTAATGTTTTTTGAAAAACCTATATTTCCTATATGTCAGTGGTAGGGCATTAACCAAAAAGTCGACAAGTCGACTCAGTCGACTTCAATTACAAGTCGACTCCCACCAGGGAAAAAACAAAAAAACTAACTAAAAAGGTATTGTTTCATCATTATTTTTGCTCCATGTGTACGTGTGTAGTGTGTACAGCATTCAAACCGTAGGATTGCTTATCGTCAAGGAAAGAATGATTCTCTCATTTTCCAACTGTGTTTTTTCAATGGAATTGAGCACAGGGCAGGGACATGCTGGGCCCCTGATTCAGCCCGGGAAAAAGAGTTGTAGAGGCCCTCATTGCGCGCTATAGAGAGAGATCTCTCTCTATAGCGCTGCTGCTACTCAAAGATTTGCCATTTCAGATCATGACAAGTGACAAGCCAGCGGGCCAATTACATGAGTTATACGCCTCGCGAGGTGTTGTGTGCTTGTAGATCTGCTGTTTTCACTACTTTTGTGTGACGGCCTTGTATGATGAAGCAGGGCTTTGCTTTGCAAAAAAAAAAAAATACAAATTTGAAACTTGGAGATACAAGGTTTCTGCCCGACAGTGACTATTTACTTTGTTGGCCACCCAGCCCCCAAAATGGAACGAAGGCAGACATTTTATTTTTATTTTTTTCCTAATGGCCGGCCTGTACCGGCCGGGAATGAACCGGCCGTTCGGGAGTTGTCCCGCTTTTCCCAATGGCCAGCACGTCCCTGGCACAGGGTTTTGGGTTTTGTCCCGAGTCGACTTGCAAAAAGCACAAGTCGTTAATGCCCTAGTCAGTGGTGCACGGACCTGTCCAAACACCTCCCCCAAAATGACCTGTATTTGGCCGCAGATCCCCATCTCAAAATTAGTGGTGTCCAACGATTAAATATTTTAATCGCGATTAATTGCATGATTTATGTAGTTAATCGCACGATTAATCGCAAATAAGTCATCAGCTTTTATCAGGTCACAAAGTAACTTAGAGGGATATCTTTCAAGTCTTTCGTGGCCCTATTAACTTGGGAGTGGATATATTTGCTGGATTTATGCAAAAGTATGTCAATCTTTTATTCGAAATCAATTAAAAACCTGAATAAATCATAATGGTATTGCATTAAACAGACTGCAGCTGATGGGTATAAGGATCTGCTTAATTGACTTAATATGATTACTGTTGTGTCCACCTTTATGCTTTATTTATACTTTGTATTTTTTGTTACATCAACAGGGATGGACCTTGTAGCCAATATAGCCAATATTGTAGCCAATGTTTGTAAATATGCGATTAATTGCGATTAAAATAATTAATCGCGATTAACATAACGGTGAGTTAATTGCGATTAATTTAGTTAACTCGGACAGCACTACTCAAAATATGTTGTTCCAGGGACCTCCCAGAAGCAAATATTTTAGTCACACATGTTCACTTTAAAAAAAAGGTTTATTCAAAGATTTGCCAAAAGAATCTTGGTTTTTCAAGAATAGAAGATGCCATGCAGAGAGCTTGTATATCTGCTATTTTTTCAATAGTTAAAGTATAAAATAATACCAGGCATGAATGGGTTAACGGGTGCGTTCATGTGTGTGTTGATTTCGTTGACTAAAACTATGACGCGACTGTGTTTCTTTCACTGACGAAAACGAAATAAAAACTAAGCTGCGATGACTAGAACTGACGCTAAATGTCTTGACAATTTCGTCAACAAAATAAAAACTAGACTAAAACGTTAGGGAGGGACTAGTGGAGAAGAGAGTCATTTGGTTCCTCTCAGGTGTTGCGTGCTGAAAATAGCAGATCTACAAGCTCACAACGCGTCGCAGTGCGACGCGTTGTGAGCTTGTAGATCTGCTATTTTCTGCACGCAACCAAGTGTAAAATCAGTCATTACGATGCCATCAAGGCCTGCCAAAATACATTTCAGACTAAATCAACGGTAGATTTGGTCACCTAAAAACGTATGATTTTTAGTCGACTAAAATCAGACTAAAACTAAAACTTTTCAGGTGACTAAATTATGACTAAAACTAAATGACATTTTATTCAAAAGACTATGACTAAAACTAAATCAAAATGTGCTGTCAGAAACAACATTGGTTGGTGTGTGTGTCGTCCAGGTGATTGACAGCAGGATGGTGTCGGTGTTCGACGCCAGGGAGCTGGAGCTGGTGATCGCCGGCACCGCCGAGATCGACCTGACAGACTGGAGGAACAACACCGAGTACCGAGGAGGTATACTCCCTCTGTCTGTCTGTCTGTCTGTCTGTCTGTCTGTCTGTCTGTCTGTCTGTCTGTCTGTCTGTCTGTCTGTCTGTCTGTCTGTCTGTCTGTCTGTCTGTCTGTCTGTCTGTCAGTCAGTCAGTCAGTCAGTCAGTCAGTCAGTCAGTCAGTCAGTCAGTCAGTCAGTCAGTCAGTCAGTCAGTCAGTCTGTCTGTCTGTCTGTCTGTCTGTCTGTCTGTCTGTGACATAGACCACTGGTTCTCAACCTTTTCATGCCGCGACCCCCAAAATAATCATATTTTAACCGGGGATCCCGCCACCCTGACGAGCATTAAGAGTTGAGGCATTACATTTTGTATAACACGGTTCTATTGTGAAAATAGCAGATCTACATGCTCACAACGCCTCGCAAGGCGAGGCGTTGTGAGCATGTAGATCGGCTATTTTCACAATTTCTGCCTCTAATATTTGACAATTTGGCCAATGTTTAATTTCTCATTTTAGAGGTATTAAAAATTCCTTCAATTGTCACTTTAGAAATGTGCAGATACCCTCTATATACACTTAATCTTTTTTGTTGGTGCGTTTACTGTTGAGAGAGAAAAAAATGTTGCACATTAAGTTTATCATCTGGGAATCCCCCAAAATAATTTGGGGACCCTCCCTGGTCCCGACCCACAGGTTGAGAACCACTGCCATAGACTACGGTTCTCAACCTGTGGGTCAGGGTCCCCGAATTATTTTGGGGGGGGTCCCCAGATGTTTAACTTAACGTGCAACATTGTTTTCTCGCTCAACAGTAAACAAACCAACATAAAGTTTATAGAGGGTATATGCACATGTCTAAAGTGACAATTTAAACCTCTAAAATAACAAATTAAACATTGGCCAAATTGTCAAATATTAGAGTCAGAAATTGTGAAAATAGCAGATCTACATGCTCACAACGCCTCGCAGCACGAGGCGTTGTGAGCATGTAGATCTGCTCGTTTCACAATAGAACCGTGTTATACAAAATGTAATGCCTCAACTCTTACAACTCCAAGTGCTTGTCTGGGTGGGGGGTCAACTATGATTATTTTGGGCAGGTCTTCACTCGGTAGAACCAGTAGAATCCCTAGAAACATACCCTACTTTATCATTCATTTTCAAATTAACTCAGCGAGTGCCCACACGTCAAACTCTTTGATGTCGCTGGAGGCCCACGACGCGTTCGCCACGTTTACTGTATTTACAGTAACAACATTAAATCTCACCGTGAGGTCGGAGCTACGCCTGGGTGTTGTCAATCACCGCGGGTTGTTTCCAATGGATGCTGAGAGCATCGCGCGGCCGTTTTTCTTCATATACTCCAATGCATTTCCCCATCTTTAAAGCCCTTTATCTCTGATGTTTGTTTTTATGGCTAAAACTCCGGGCGTGGCTGGAAACATGACCAAATTAGATCGGCAAACAATAGCTTTAGGCTACACTGGCCATTACTAGATGGAAGACCAAAACATCCTGTCTACGGTCATGTGACCAAGTGACGTCATTACGCATGCACTGACGCAGCAGGGCCGTGTGCAATACAATGGTGGTGGACCTGGGCAGCCAGAGGGGATAACTCTGGCGCCATCTAGGGGCAGCCAATGTGTTTTAATGGGACCATAAATGACCAAATGTATATCATATCATACTTTAAACTAGATCGACGGTCTTTGGTGAATGTCCCCTCCCCACAATTGGGACGCCTGGGGGTTCAAGTGCTTAAACGTCAGGTGTAAAGTTATGCTCAATCGGTCCTAATGGAAATGGATATTCTCTCACTGTATCATAGGGAGCAATCGATTTTTTATGAACAGCACCCCCTGGAGGAAAATAGGGGAGGGTCATGCTATTTAAATTTCAGTCCTGGGGAGGGTTTGCTGATTTCACTTTGAATTCAAGGGAGGGTCATGGCAATTTTTTATTAAAAATAGTCCAGTAACACTGCCAGGCAACTATTCATGTAACATTAGGTTAACGATCGCTCGTTGACTTTTACACTAGCAGCAGTAGGCTACTCACTGTGTGTGTGTGTTACTTTATTCTGGAGGGTGTGTTAGTTTATATTTGGAAACGTGTTTTTGGGATGAAGTGCAGCTGGGATCTCAATGCATTAGCAGAGATGGGGACTCGAGTTAAAGACTCGTAACTCGAGTTAACTCGAGTGACGCTTTTGGTGACTCGTCACTCGACTCGGACTCGCCCCTCAAAAACTTGTGACTTGACTCGACTCGTGCTCATAAGACTCGTTAAGTTCACGAGCAGAGGCGGAATCTTAGGGGGCGCCTGGGTGCTTGAGCGTACAGTTATGAGAGCCCATTGATTTTTCGCCGACAATTCCTAGCACTCAGTCGATTTCACAAGTTTGTCCCGAACTGGCCAAACTGCATTCCTGGCACTCGGCCGATATCACACGTTGGCTTTGTTCAATGTGAGCAGGGGGTCACCCAGCGTCAAAGCCCGCCTCCACATCCTGGCTGTATGCAAAGGCTGTATGTCTGTGTGATGTATGTAGCTCTCGTCTCAAGCTCTGTTATAGCCTAGGCTATCACCACCTCCAAAATAATAGTTTGACATTTTAATAGCAGCAAATTCAATGTAATGATGAAAACTGCTGATTTATCACCCACAGTTTTTTCTCAACGGTTTTCATTTTATTTTCTCATGCCAATAAAGCTCATTTGAATGTAATGTAATTGATTAAACTGAGATAACGTCTACTATTCTGTTAATGCTGTACTCCAACTGTACATTGTACCTCTTCTCAACTGAACTGTTGTTATTGTATTTAATCATGCCAGTAATTTACTGGCAAGGAAGATTGACCTGGATGTCATAGCCAATGACTTCATCTCCAGAGGAGCCCAGAGGAGAAACACATTCCTGATAAATAAATGGTAGGTGGTACTAAAAAACTAAAAAACAATGTACTGCATGATGCAAGGTTCACTATAATAGGCTAATTGTAATTTACTGTAGCAATATTGTTGTCAATGTCATGGTTGTAATACTTTTTTTTATTCCCCTCTCCTCCTTTTCATTTCTAGATGATGGCCAAGCAGCACTGCAGCAGGCACAGTGAAGGTGACAGACCGCGATCAGGGAGGGAGAGATGTTTCCTCCACATTTTTTTTGGACAATATTTATTAGGGTTTTTTTTTATCTTTTTCTTTTTACACAGAAAATATTACATTTTTTTAAAAAACATGTTCCTCCACAATTAAAATAGACAAAGATCTTGGGAAAAAAAGTTCTGTTTCTGCTTGTAGCATGTTAATGTAGGTGCAATATCATGCATTAATTACTTTGTTAAGATGTTGAAACACACTGATTGCTGAAAAGTCATGATTGCTCATGTGTCATAAAAATTCCTACAGTGCATTCATTGTATGACATCGTTATCGTACCACTGTACTATTGGCAAACTGTAAAGAAAGTACTCAATGATGAAAAAAAAAAGCCTTTTCTTTTGCTGACATGAGGTTTGAGAAGATCTCCTGCCATAACCTCATACCTGTGGGACAGAGGGAGAGGACGCTGGCGCTGTCGCTGTCTGTGCGCCGCTTCTCCGTCTGAGATTTAGCCTGTTTAGACCTGTACTTAGTCTGGATTTCTAAGTTTAGTTTAGTCCTTTTGATTAGCCTACCTTTTTCTTTCCTTCTAACTTCTTTCTCAGTCATCGCTTTTTATCTCTCGGTTGCAAAAGACGTTAGACTTACCTGTAGCTACCGGTGCTGCTGCTACCTCCAGCTGTCAACAACTGCGACCCAAGCCGCCTCTGGTCCCGTCTCCTACCGCTCCAGTTGGACTGCTTCCTTGCACTGCTACTGTGTGGAAATCAGTCGTTTTGAGCCAATAATCCCTCCTCAGTTCCACGACCATCAAGCTGAGTTGAGCTGAGTTTGCCGCCGTCTGCTGTTTTTGCCTCAGAGCTGGTTAGCGTAGTTGGCCAGCCAGCCTTCACTCGCTCTAGCCTGGGGTGGCAGACGGCCTGGCTTGGCTGGATCGAAGCGCCCCGGTGTCCTGGTTGTGATCGCCGTCGCTCGGCTGCCTTGGCCCCGGAGCTGGTTGCGTAGCTGGCCTACCCGCCGGCACTCGCACTAGCCTGGGGTAGCGGTAGTAAATGTCCCGGCTGGATCAAGGCGCCCAGAAGTCCGGCATGCTTGGGGCTGTTCTACTCTGCCTACTAGCGCTCTGCCCATGGGTGCATCGTCTCCATCCACCCGCCACTGGTGCTAGGCAGCTGGATAGTGTTGCTGTGCTTCCCGCTAGCATAGCAGTGCTACCAGCTAGCATCTGGCTCGCAGTTACCAGCGCTGGGACTCCGTCGGCTCGCCTCCTGGACAGCATGCGGATCCAATACACTGCCTCAGAACTCCACCAACTTCACACTCCCATCATCACTCCTGGACATATTCCCATTTCCATAATCAAAGAACACGGACTTCTCCGCCGGCCACGCTATGTACATCGAAGCGCCCGACGAAAGTGTGTTGTTCACTCTGCTAACAACACCATTCCGTCTATCTGGTCCACCCGGCGTCCAGCGGTGACGTCACGTCATCATCACAACACACAGCACGTGCGCCCGAATTCACTGAGAGCCCTGGCCAAGGTTTCTCACATCAACACCAATTCATCCCACCTCACGTGTGCACTATTCAACACCCGCTCTATGAATCATAAAGAACTCACTATCAGTGAATTTATCACTGACAATAACCTGGACTTCATCTGTATCACCGAAACCTGGCAAAAACCCCTGGACTACTTTTCATTAAATAAAGCAACACCCCCTGGATATTCATACATGGACAAGCCCCGCCTGTCTGGGAAAACAGGCGGTGGTATTGCAGTTATTCACCGAAATGAAATAAAAACGACTACAATTCCCATCCAGGCCCCCCCCTCATTTGAATCCCTCTGCTTTAAACTAGCTGGTCTCAAACCCCCGGTCATTGCTGTCATTTATCGTCCCCCTAAACCAAACCCCAGCTTTCTCTCTGATTTATCTGAATTTCTCACCCAACTCTGTGCCATATCTCCATCTGCGCTACTACTCGGAGACTTCAATATTCACATGGACTCCACCACCTGCACAACCGCATCTGACCTTCTGGAAATTCTGACATTTTTTAATATTACACAACACATCGACTTCCCCACCCACAATAAAGGACACACTCTGGATTTACTCTGTTCCACTGGCACCACCATCAGCCACATATCTACAACTGACCTCTCCCCCAAAGTGTCCGACCACCTGGCCATCACTTTCCACATGGACACCCCCTCCCCCATTGAAAAACACAAGCGCACCATAACGTTCCGGAACCTTAAATCCATAAATCCAACTTCCCTCTCCATATCACTCTCAAACACCATTTCCGATTCCTCCCTCACTCAGGCTGTTTCCCCCACTGACCTGGTTAACCTGTACAATAACTCGCTCTCCTCCTCCCTCGACCAGATTGCACCCACTCAAACTCGCTCCGTCTCCTTCACCCACACTTCCCCCTGGTACACTGATGAACTACACCTTCTCAAAAAGAAAGTCAGACAGTCAGAAAGGCTCTACAAAAAAAACGGTCTAACCATACACAATGACATCTATCAACAACATCTGCAGATCTACAAAACCACCCTCAACTCCACCCGCTCTTCCCACTACTCCGGAATCATACAGGCTGGAAACAGAAACCCCAAGGTCCTTTTTTCCACCATCAACAAACTGCTTAAACCCATGGACACCATCTCAAGCTCCTTCACTGTTGACAAATGCAATAACCTCCTCACATTTTTCCATGATAAAATCACCACCATCCACGACCAGCTGAGCATCTCCTCCCCCCTGGACTCCAACCCGACTCCCCCCCCTCTTTCACTCCCTTCACACTCTTTCTCCACATTTATCGAAATCACACCCTCTGACCTCTCCTCTGTTGTTACCGGCATGAAATCATCAACCTGCTCCCTGGACCCTCTCCCCACCTCTCTCCTTAAAGACTGCCTCCCCACTCTCACCCCACTCATGACCAAAACCATAAATGCCTCCCTCTCCTCTGGTATTGTACCCCCTCCTCTCAAACTTGCCACTGTCACACCCATCCTCAAAAAACCTGGTCTTGACCCCGACTCCCCAAATAACTACAGACCCATTTCCAACCTACCCTTTCTGTCAAAAATCCTGGAACGCGTCGTCACAAACCAAATCACCACCTACCTTGAATCCAATAACCTATTTGAAATTTTCCAATCCGGTTTCCGCTCCAGACACAGCACAGAGACAGCCCTCCTCAAAGTCACCAACGACCTCCTGCTTTCCTCCGACTCTGGTTCACTCAACATTCTCATCCTTCTTGACCTCACGGCTGCTTTTGACACTATCAAACACTCCATACTCCTCTCCCGTCTACAGTCCACCCTCGGAATCACAGGCACTGCCCTTTCCTGGTTTAAATCTTATCTTTCCGACAGACAGCAATACATTTCCATAAACAACCACAAATCCATCACAACCTCCGTTATCCATGGTGTCCCCCAGGGCTCTGTGCTTGGCCCCCTCCTATTTATCATCTACATTCTCCCCCTTGGTCAAATCCTCCGCCGCCATGGCCTCCATTTCCACTGCTACGCCAACGACACCCAGCTGTACCTCCCCACCAAAACCATCACTGCTACCACCCACTCCACTCTCACCACCTGCCTGACTGATGTTAAAACCTGGATGCAAAACAACTTCCTCAAACTCAACTGCAATAAATCCGAAATCCTCATTGTTGGTCCCGATGCCCTCACCCGCTCCACCATACACTTCTCCCTCAACATCGACGGATCCACCATCACCCCCTCCAATAAAATCCGCAACCTTGGTGTCATCCTGGATCCCACCCTCTCCTACCAATCCCATGTCAATAACATTACCAAAACAGCCTTTTTCCACCTCCGTAACATTGCCCGCCTCCGTCCCACACTCTCCCAAACTGCTGCAGAGACACTCATCCATGCCTTCATCACATCCAGACTCGACTACTGCAATAGCCTCCTCTACGGTGCCACCTCCAAAGTACTCAACAAACTACAATATGTGCAAAATTCCGCAGCCCGCCTCCTCACCAAAACCCGATCAAGAGACCACATCACCCCAGTTCTCCACGATCTCCATTGGCTACCCATAAAACACAGGATTGATTTCAAAATACTGATCACCACTTACAAGGCTCTCAATAACCAGACTCCCAGCTATCTCTCAGACCTTGTCCAACGCCATGTTCCCTCCCGCAACCTCAGATCTGTAAATGAGAACCTTCTCAAATTCACGCACAAGGCCAAGAAGCGCACATGGGGTGACAGGGCCTTCTCCGTTGCAGCCCCCACCCTCTGGAACCCACTCCCACCTCATATAAAAGAAGCCCCCACCCTTGCCATGTTCAAAGCCTCCCTCAAAACCCACCTTTTCAGACTTGCTTTCCCTTCCTAACTTTTCTCCACCCGCCTTTTCAGTTTTATTTTCTTTCCCTGTGTGCCTGCTAACGTACTTCTTAGATTTTATCCTTTTAATCTTTGTCCTAATAAAGTTGTTTTATTTTTATTTTGTTGTAAAGCGACTTTGAGTATCTTGAAAAGCGCTATATAAGTTAGATGTATTATTATTATTATTATAAATGGGATATTTTGATACCAATACGTTTGTACATTTACAGTTACTATATAGGCCTGTCTGCATTTTGAATTCAGGTCGCTCTGTTTCATTGGTTTTCAATTAAATTCAAAGGAGCTTTATTGGCATGATACCAAAGTGTCACAGAACTTGGGGAACATATTAGCATTGTGGGTTTTCAGTGCCCTCTAGTGGCCAAACATAGCAATGGTCATTATTATCATTTTGTCTAAGCAGCCGGCTGGCCGAGCGGGCGGGCGGAGGGGGGGGGGGGGGGCGGGGTCAAAAACGAGCACCCAGCTTTATATTGAAACTACAACGCCTCTGTTCACGAGTCTTATGAGCGGTGCTTAAAATAAAGATTGTTCACGACGTGAACAATCTTTATTTTAAGCACTATAATGCATGACAAGCACGACAAATATTGCCTTTCCTTCTCCTTTCTTTCTTCTCTGTTGCGCGGCTGCGCGCCGCTGTGCTGCTGAGTGTTGCGCACGGAGACAGCGGCGACCGCGTTGTTTTTCCCAACGTATTTAAGCGCAACGGTGGGGGCCAGGAGCGCTTCGCTGTGTTCACTTGGACCGCGCGCAGCTCAGGGCCGTTGGGAAAACCGCCGTCCATGCAGACAGCCGTCTGCATGGACCTTTCATCCCAAGATTTAAATATTAAAACGGCGAAATAAAACATATTAGCTCATCATCAGCTATTTTACTTCAGCTAACCTGGCATTTGTTCAATAATTGTATAAAATGATAGGATTATCTGTGAGAACCTGCTTATCTAACGTCGGGTTTCTCTCCAGAGCGCAGCCTCCTCTCGTAATAATCTAACATATAATTTTCCGAATGTCTGTCTGTCTGTCTGAGTGTCTGTCTGTCTGTCTGAAACCGCGTTTCTCCTCAGTGGCTGGAGCAATTGATCTGAAATCGCATCACCATCAGCATATGAACACACCTGACATAACTGTGAAGCCCGTTTGTCACTTTCACAAATCGTATGCTGTATAATTGCATTTTTATGGTGTATCTATATCTATTTAGCCTACAGTACCTTTTGTGACCACACATGTTAAGGGAGGGGCGCTGTTGTTCAGGCCATGCACAATCACACACAAACCCACACACACACACACACACACACACACACGGGGGGGCCCTCATCAAAAAACACTACTGAATCACTACACAAAACCTATTCGTGTAGTAGTGACTGTGTAGTCATGTGTAGCAATTGTGTAGTAAATCTGTAATGTATTCACTACTCATGACACACCAGTAGAGTTTTGTAGTGAAACAGTAGTGTTTCCAGTAGTAATCAATCAGAGTAGTGAAAAAGCTGTTAAAACACTACTGCTTCACTACAAGGGCATTTAAATAGTGATTATGTAGAAACTTTACTACTTGTTTATGTGTAGTGAATATGTAGTCACAACACTACATATTCACTACTCATGACACACCAGTAGAGTTTTGTAGTTTAACAGTAGTCTTTCCAGTAGTAATCAAGCAGAGTAGTGAAAAAGCTGTTAGAACACTACTGCTTCACTACAAGGGCATTTAAATAGTGATTATGTAGAGATTGTACTACTTACTTGTGTAGTGAATATGTAGTAACAAGTAGAGTTTTTTACTACTTGCTCATATAGTGTGTGGCAATTGTAGTCCTACAGCGGCCATGTTTTTTAGGGGGGGGGGGGGGGGGGGCAAACACAGGTGTTCTGATTGGAGTAGAACATTA
Organism: Nannobrachium achirus; assembly: GCF_963921795.1. Taxonomy (NCBI): domain Eukaryota; kingdom Metazoa; phylum Chordata; class Actinopteri; order Myctophiformes; family Myctophidae; genus Nannobrachium; species Nannobrachium achirus. The sequence goes on from NC_137814.1 coordinate 66,844,835, forward strand.
TTAGTTCTGTGCCAATCAAACAATTGAAACACCTGTGTTTGACCCAAAACATATAGTGAATATGTAGTAAAAACACTACAGAAACACTACTTGTTCTACCTTGGAACCAGTTTAAACCGGTTTGTGGGAAGCTGCTGCTAACAGCCAGGAGTTTTACCAGCTCTCATGGAGTCATTTCATTTATTCCTTTTCGGTAGGTGAAAATTAAAACACTGGATAATGTAGCTGTTACATGTATGTTAAGAATGTTTTCTGTTGTGTTTTTGTAGAAAGTGTGTATTTTCCTGCCTGCTAGCAGCTAACCAGTAAACAAATACTAAGCTAATGCTAACGTTAGCTGATGCTAAAGTTATTACAGTACATCCTAAAGGAACTGAATTTTCAAATTGTGTTGTGGACAGCTTATAGTAGGCCTATGTCCTTTTGATAGAAGCGGTCATTTTTTTGTTTTGTATTATCATAAGGTGTTTTGATGTGTAGTATTTGTGGGTAACAGAGCTAACAGAGTTATTTAGCAGCAGTTCTTCTTCTGTACACTGTCAGAGTTAAGGGGAGACCTTGACATTTGAAGAAACACTGTTGTGAATGGTTATTCATTGTATTGAACTGAATTTCTTGACAGAGATCATAACATGTCTATGTGGATTTTTATGTAACAAACACTTTGCAGATAGCAAGAGGATACCGGTAATTCAAGCTTTCCATAGAGCGCAATATTGGTGAGTTTGGCGTCGTTTAATATAATCAGATTGCAAAAAAACTGTTTTGATGCATTGGCTGCCTATGGGAGGTATTGCAACCCTAGATTCAACCAATTAAAAAAAATCTAGTGTTGCAATTTGCGGCTAAATTTGTACATTGCTAGTGCATAGTGACTGTGATATCCACCCCTATACTCATTGATGATATCTGCATTCATTCATAGATGTATTGACATAATATTAATTCATATAGGTCTAATCAGTGACCCTGTTGACTGTTAACCATTCAAGCCCCCTAAATAATCATATTTGAGCTGGGGACCCTCCACCCTGACAAGCACTTGGTGTAGTAAGCTTGTAGATCTATTCACAATTGTTGCCTCTTTCTTATATCATTTGACAATTTGGCCAATGTTTGACCACGTTTTATATAGTTTGTTTTTCACTTTTGATGTTCATTGTTCCCACTATGGCAATATATATATATTTTTTAAATTAATTATAACAACAAAAAACAAATTTGTGTGTTTGTGAAGATGCAGCTTCTGAAGACGGTTCAGAAAGCAACAACTCCAAAAAAGGAGTGATCCCTTCAAGAAAGAGAAGAGGGAGACTTTGCTTTCAGAGCAGCCATACGTTTCCAATGAAGACAGTCAAGACACCAATGACTCCACCATCTCAGAGAGAGAGATCTTCCACCATCTGGATCAACACAATCTGGATGCAGCATTCCAGAGGAGGTTCAACAGTTGGAAAGGTAGGAAGTATTGTTTGTTTAAATAACTGGCTGCATAAATTCATGTTTTTAACATTACAGCACGTAACATTGCAGCATGCCCGACATGTTTCCATAACATGACGTTAGGATATCACTAGCTCTGGTCCATAGCATTAGTGGAGTTCTCCCTAACGCTATGTTAGTCTACCTCCACACCTCCTTGGCAAAATCGGAAAGCCCGCTCGTCTGGTCCGAAAAAAAAAAAAAAAACTGTTTCGCCCTCACCAAACCAAAGGTATTAGTGGACAGTTGAAAGCTTACTCTACTTAGTGGATGCAGTCTGGGCCCCCCACCACACACTTAAAATACATATAGGCGAAATGAAAAGTCTCATTGGGTGTTATTTATCTCTGTGACGTTGGAAGCGCTGTTTCATAAAATAGTCTTCAACCAGGAAGAGTGTCTCCGTCAGGTGGATTATTTTTCATTAACGCTATGGACCAGAACTAGGATATCACATGCTTGACAAACTTTCATATTTGACTATACGATTAAAAATACAATAAGTGAATTGTTTGTGATATTGTTTGTTTTGTTTTTCTCTTTGTGTTTGTGACAATCTGCAGAAGACCCCAATACCTTTCTGCAGGCGAGACCACTCGGCCTGCCGTGATCGTCGGTGAAACCAACTGCACAATTGGGGCCATGCCTGTGTTGACGATGTATCTCATAACGTGTTCACCTTTCACCTCACATACCCCAAGTGCAACATGACTAAAGGAAAATACTATGGCCCGAAGGCAAAAAAGTCTGTGGTTGCACAGTGGACTGTATCGGCTGACCCCGGAACTGATCATTAACCTTAAAGGTGCTGTAAGTGATGTCTTTGTTAAAATGTGATTTAAATATCTCTTTCCATAGCAATCATTGCTATACTGTTTGTTCAGTAAGAAGAGCAGTTTTAGTAAAAGCATGAGAATTTAAAATTTAAAATAAAATGTAATAAAAAGTAAATGAAGAAAACATGTGTTCTGTGCTTATTCTCATTATGATCTTTTTACATTATTTTAAACATTTTGGTTGATATGAGACAATTTGTCTAGATTAATGAATATTTTGCTTGGATTAATTGGGGCTTTTTTGCAGTGTGTAAAAGTAAAAGGAATGAGCAGTTGTTGTCGTCATTGCTTAATAGTAAGACTGAAGTGATTGAATGATAATCGTGTACAGTTTCAAAAGTGATTCAAAAGGGTTTGTGTAGAAACTAAAAGTAATTCATTAGTGATCAGTAGTGATAAAACACTACCTAAACACTACAGAAGGATGTAGTAATTCCACAGGGATTGAGAAGAGATCCAGCAGTGAATGTGTAAGCATTGTGTAGAGTTTCAAAAGTGATTCAAAGGGGTTTGTTTAATATTAAGACAGAAGTGATTGAACGATAATTGTGTAGATTTTCAAAGGTGATTCAAAAGGGTTTGTGTAGAGATGAAAAGTAATTCAGTAGTGATAAAACACTACAGAAACACTACATAAACACTACACATACAAGGATGTATTAATTCCATTGGGATTGTGAAGAGATACAGAAGTGAACGTGTAAGCATTGTGTAGTAATTCAATAATAAATGTGAAAGAATTGAGTAGTGATTGGATAGTACTTTCCCAAAAGCCAATAGTGATACTGTAGTAATTAAGTAGCAGTGGTTCTGGCCCTGTTACAGATGTTGTCCAAAATCATGCAGATCGGTACACAGTATCTCTGTAGCCGTTAAATGGAACGGGTATTTCTTACATTGATGCTCCTACATATTAGCATGCAAGCACCAGTTAAAGTTACTTTCCATCCCTCATATACTGTGTGCACAGTGCACATCCCATAATCCACACACTGCACATCATTTCGGAGCTCATATCTTTGAACGGGTAAGGGCTAGTATTAATAATGTTCCACTACCACCAGCTGCAGCTATAGGTCTAATAGCTGAGCTCATTAACCCCTCGTAAGTTAACTTATTGTTTAAAGCAGTAACGTGAGGTTACCATGCCCAGTAGCCCTACTGTTACACTGCTAGAGGATTATTAAATTGTTTTTTGTATCTGTTGCGCTCGCACGTAGGCTATAGTGCGTCTTTCCAATCTATATCTAGACGCCGACGCACCATGATATGATATTATATGGGGGTGGACTCAGGTAATGTGGGCCGCTTTTTGGTAAATCGCCTGGGAAACTAAGAAAAAGCAGTGCAGAACGCTGAATGTATTTTTTATAGTTAATATAGACTGTCCTTAATATATTTGTGTTAAATGTATGTAGAAAATTAGATGGTTATTTTTTTTAAATGTTTAAGCTTAAAATGTCACACATTTTCAAGATTAACACTTTTCAGGTTTTTTAGGCCACCTGATCAGCTAAAATGGGCCACTTTAGGGTTGACCCCATTAATTCCTAGCTCTTTAAAATTTAACAGCCAATGACTGCACATGTTTCTTGCCACAACTGTACTTGACACAAAACAATCAAAATGTGAGTGGTCTTTGGTTGTTTTGGTGGGAAGAGCAATGTCTCAAAACTAGCCTGCAGAGGAGAATTGCATTGTCCAAACATATCTAATTTGTCAGTTATAAGTTTGACAAGTGAATAAAAAACAAATGCACATCGATAAAAAATATATATAATATATATGTAGACGGCCTTAACCAGAAACAATGCTTATATTTTGCATATCTAGTGTATTTTTATATTAAAAATCATATTTTTGTCAGTGGCCCATCTTACCCTAACCCTAATAAGGTAATGTGAGCCACTCATCTGCTATAATGAGCCAAAGCAAATCAAAGCAAAACAGTCAAACAAGAACAGGCCTACAATCCAATTTGGAACATGACCTCTTTATTTACCTCTTAGGCGCAGTGCAAAACAGTTCAACAGTGCACTAATAATAGCTGCTGTTTAGCACCTTTTAAACTTGCAGTGCAAAAACCTTTTAAAGGGCAAATAGAACTATTCCCTTGTAGTCATTAACAAGAAACACTGAGATTGCAAACTGTAAAACGTGGATTTAATTTCCTGAGATATTAATACTATTTCTTATGCAATGTGAGATTAAACAAACTCAACGCATAAGCCTTTATGGGCATAGTAATACATACAATCACCAAAGTGTTCAATACTGTAGATCCAGCTTGCAAAAAGTGTGCAGTAGCAGACATTGCCCAAAATCAGTCATCTCTCTACATTTATAACATTTAAAGGCAAAAGAGAAAAAAAAAGTGCAAGAACAAATGTGTTTCAGATTGGCTTGAGAAATAACAACAACAGCCAATTAAAATATATATCTATAGCACTTTAGTGCAAAACAGCAAAACAGTGCAACAGTGCAACAGTGCAACAGTGTGTGTGTGTGTGTGTGTGTGTGTGTGTGTGTGTGTGTGTGTGTGTGTGTGTGTGCGTGTGCGTGTGTGTGTGTGTGGAGGGGGGGGGGGCTAGTCGTAACAGTCCCCACATGTGAACCCATCATCCCCTAACACACCGCTGTCTTCAGCGCAGCTCTCGTGGAACCACTGGTTGCATTCACTGCAGATGACCCACTCCTCTGTGATCTGGGATCGGTGGATGAACGGACGGACAGACAGACAGACAGACAGACAGACAGAGGGAGAGAAAAACAGAATTTTGAAAAGTGCAAAATAATTCATGATAAAATAGCCTACAGCATGAAACCAAATATTGTGAAAATACCTTTTTATCGTTGGGGTCCCCGTAAACTGCCTGGCATCCACTACAGGGTGCATCGATTTTCTTCTTCTTGTTTTTCTTGCCTTGTTTCTGCCCTTTCTGGCTTCTCCCGTCTCCTCCCTTCTTGTTTTCACTTTCCTTTTTTTTAGAAATATATTGGAGATGCTCCTCGCTAGTTAAAACGTAGGAGGGGGGCTTTGCCCTCTTTCTCACAGCCCTCTCCCTTTTAGGGGTTGGGCACAGATCCCTGAAGGTGACTGCCTGCTCAACACAAATAAAAGAAAACAATAATGTTAGAATAGGCTACATCTTTTGATGTGTACTTGAGATGTGTGCTGAATCTATACTGTATAGGTATTCAATTACCATGGACGATGAGGGCTGGTCTTCGTCATCTGGTCTGCCCTGCTGGGAGGAGCTGGCAGTGGCTGGCCACTGCTGGGCTGGCTTGACAAAGAGTTGGTCACCCTGGATGGTGCTGGGAGTGTGTGGGCCCTGCTGGACGGGGCTGGCTGTGGCTGGCCACTGCTGGGATGGTCTGACAAAGAGTTGGTCACCCTGGATGGTGCTAGGAGTGTGTTGGCCCTGCTGGACGGGGCTAGGAGTGTGTGGGCCCTGCTGGACGGGGCTAGGAGTGTGTGGTCCCCGCTGGACGGGGCTAGGAGTGTGTGGTCCCTGCTGGACGGGGCTAGGAGTGTGTGGTCCCTGCTGGACGGGGCTAGGAGTGTGTGGTCCCCGCTGGACGGGGCTAGGAGTGTAGGGTCCCTGCTGGACGGGGCTAGGAGTGTGTGGGCCCCACTGGACTGGGCTAGGAGTGTGTGGTCCCTGCTGGACGGGGCTAGGAGTGTAGGGTCCCTGCTGGAGGGGACTGGGAGTGTAGGGTCCCTGCTGGAGGGGACTGGGAGTGTAGGGTCCCTGCTGGAGGGGACTGGGAGTGTGGGGTCCCTGCTGGAGGGGACTGGGAGTGTGTGGGCTCTGCTGGGCAGGGCTGGCGTTTGCTGTGCACTGTTGTGCAGAGCTGGCGGTGGCTGTCCATGGATGTACCAGGCTTGCAGAGGCTGTGGATGGCCACTGATGGGCGGAGCTAGCAGTGCCTTGGGTCTGCTGGGTGGGGTCTGGAAATGACAGGGACGTGCTGGGCAGTGGCTGCGAAATGGTGGGTGGTGGTCTTTCAGTGGTTATGCTGGGGGCATACACACTGTCAGGCAGGATGTCCTTGTTCAGAGGGTACATTCCTGTCCCTCTGAACCCTGCCTGAGCGTTTTCTATGGTGGCAGCTTTTTCCCAGGCTCGCCGGAAGACCTGGAAAAACTCACTCTTGGGCAGCTTCTGCCCTGCTGTCATCCTCGTCCATTTCCTCCCCTCTTGGTCCCAGTGGTGTTTCAGGCTCTTGAAGAGTGCCTTGTCTGCAGGCTGAAGTGCGTGTGTGGTGTGTGGTGGATAACACAGGATGTGCACATTCGCACTCTTCATGAGGTTGAGAAACTCCAGGTTATACACATGGCTACTGTGCCCATCCAGCAGCAAGATGTGGGGCCGGGGGTCGTCCTTGGGGAGTGACGCAATGAATTGCTGGCCCCACTCCAGGAAGAGGTCCGAGTTGATCCAACCATTGTTGGAAACACACACAGTGGTATTGGATGGGCAGTATTCGAGCCATGCGGGGCGTACCCTTTTCCCCTTAAAGATAATCATGGTACGGCTGTATGTGCCTTCTGCGTTAAAGGCTGCTAGGCAGGTCGTGGTCTCGCCTTTCTCCCCGGCGCAGACTTCAAGGCATGGCTTGCCAACCACCCCAACCACCTTTGCAGAAGTGAATTGGTCTTGGAGCCCAGACTCGTCACAGTTCCATAAGTGACCAGGAGCTCCGTGTAGACCAAGCCTGGTGAGCATGCTCTCATACTCATTGAACCACTGGCTAACCACTTGTTTGTTCAGACCAGCAGCCCTGGCAGCAGACAGCACCTCTGGCTTCCGCATTCCCAGCTCTGGGTTGCGCTTCATAAAATTTGCAAACCAATAGTAGCCTGCACGTCCAGACTTCTCTGAAAAGCCTTTGATATTATTTCTGGTGGCAAACTGAAAAGCCAGGGTCTGGACATCCCTCTTTGTGAGAGGGAATCCTCTTTCTGACATAGTGGTCAGCAAAGCAGCCAGCTCCTTCTCTGCTTCAACTGGAAGGTACGGTTTCCTCCCAGACAAATGGGCACTGCCAGCAACCTTGCCACTGATCCTTCGCTGCAGCGTGGCCCGGGGCACCGTCCACACCCGCGCGAGGAACCGCACACTAATGTTCAGTCCTTTCTCTTGGGCCTCCTTGTACTCGTCCATTGCTCCCTTCATCCTCTCCTCTGACCACTCATTGTGTTTCCGATTCCCTCTGTCTTGTTTTCTCATCCTCGCATCTCTATCTTGTCTCCTGCCTTCATCTTGGCTTTCTCCCTGCCTTCTGCTCTCATCTCCTCTATTTTCAATTCTTCCCCTCTTCTGTCTGTTCTCTTTATTGTTGGCCATGCTAGAATCATATGAAAGCACATAATATTTATTTATTTATTCTTTCTTTCTTTCTTTCTTTCTTTCTTTCTTTATTTATGTATTTATGTATTTATTAATTCATTCATTCATTCATTCATTTAATGAATGACTGAATCACTGTGTCTGATTAGCTTTGCTGAGATGCAGTAGCTGTAATTATTTCATTTGAATCACCTGTGAGGTCCTCAACATGGCTGGTAGAAGACTACAGATGAGACCCATGAACATATTAATATTTTTAAATATGATTAACCAACAAAACATCATGCTAAAACTCATTTCTGAAGGTGGCCCACCTAAGCTAACACAAAACATAATGCTAATGAAGTTGGCCCACCTAAGCTGGCCCAGCTAAGCTTTCACCACAATTGACTATGGTAATGTGAGCCACTTACAAAAACGTCATTATTTATGAAAAATGATTTCATTAAGCAAAATATCAACATCATGCCTGGTAAAGGACATCTTAACACACATTTTGCACCAGTTTTTATAAATGTGCATTTGTTTTCATTGATGTAGTATCCTTAGCAATCTCAAGTTAAAACTTTGTGTCTCTGCACCCACCTTGCAACTTCTTCCAGCAGGTCTTGTTGTGTGGCTTAGCTCCTCCCATCAAAACGACTATGGACCAATCAAATCACTTGTTGGTGTCAAGCACAGCTGTGGCAAGAACATGTGCAGCCATTGGCTGCAAAGATTTAAAGGCACAGTTGCTAGGAGCCTGAAACTATGGCTGGCTCACATTACCTGATGACCCACATTACCTGAGTCCACCCAAATGCACATTTATAAAAACTGGTGCAAAATGTCTTCACAGCACTGCAGTAACTTTAAAAAAGAAAAAGAGCTTTTAAAAAAGCAGGAGGGGAGTGGAAATGAAAGGGAAAAAAAAACTTTATGCTAAAGAAGTAAAAGAAAAGCTTTATTTTGGAATAAAGATTATGTTGAACCACGTTTAATTTTTTTTATTTATATCTTAACTAAAACTGCTATTGAAAATGATGCTGTATCAATGACTAAGTAATGTATCAATCCTGACATACTGTCTGTTTATATTAATACAGTAAAGGAGTGATCATGAATACAATCATGCACTTGCCAGTACAATTTAATTAATATAGTATATTAATTATACGCCGGCAACAAACGTTTACGACAGTGATGTAAAATGTATTCCCAGGTCCAATCCCCACTGAGAGTACACGTCGCTATGGTAACCAGTAGCGATACGTTTTACGGCAGTAACTGCAGTAAAGTGTTATGTTGCTTACTGTCCAGCTCTGGCGGCTTCTTCAAATAGAAAAATTGTGATTGCTTCGCAATTCCTATTAAAAACAACATTTGAGTACTTGTCTAGCTCAAGCTGTCTTAGGAAAATGTCAGTACAGATAGCTACAAAGGTCCACAAAAAGGATTTAAGTGTCAAGCAAGCAACTGAAGTGTGGCTGGTTTTGGGATTATTTTATTCATTGGATGATGATCGGACGGCCGGGGACCCTGCTACTATTGGACATAACTGCGTTGCTTCCAAGGAACTTTCACCGAGGAAGGAGAGGCAGGAGGTCTACTTCAGAGCTGTTTTCTGGGGGAAATGGATCCATTATTATTAATCGTGGAACATTTAACAGCCTCCGTACGTCCGTAGCGTGATTGTGAGTACATATGCATGTGTCTTTCCTAATTTAGCCTGCCATGGCTGCTGGCTGCTGCTGTAGCTGTATCTGTGAGTACCGGGTGATCATGATGCGCCATCTAACTTTTTCAGCTGGAGGCTAGATCATTATAAAAAATAATAAAAAAAGATATATATGTATATAAAGACTCGTAACTCGACTCGGACTCGCCACTTAAAGACTTGAGACTCGACTCGAGTCGTCCCCCAGAGACTCGACACTCGACTTCGACTCGCCCCCCAAAGACTCGGCACTCGAATTGACTCGTGACCACGAGACTCGTGGGCATCTCTGTGCATTAGCCTATTCATTATTGTTATTGCTGCTGCCGCCGGCACCCATTTTTAACCCTAAAAAACCCTAATGATTTACAGTAAAACCCAGAAATAAAAAATACAAAAATGAATAAATACATTTCGCAGTGCCCATCGAGAACTTGCTTCTCTGTTCTGACCTCGCCACTGGTTAGGAATAACTATAAGTTTAGGTTTTAAGCATAATTTTACATGTTGTAGGGGAGGGTCAATCTTTTTTCTTTTTTTTTTTTTTTTGAATGCTTGTGGAGGGTCATTGATTTTTCCCCCAATTGAGAGGGAGGGTCATGGCATTTTATATCAGGGCTTATACATTTTCTCCAGTAACACCCCTCAATAAAAAACTACCCCTCCCTTAGGGGGAAATATTTACATATTTGCATAGCTTAATGTAAATGCAAGGTGCTGTAATGTAACAATGTAATTCAGAGGTTCTGTGGATGAAATTAAAGGGGTGATCTGCGATACAGTAGGCCTACAGTATGTGTTCTTTACTGCGACCGAAGGTAATGTATATAACAGGGGTCTTCAACGTGTTAAGGCCAAGGACCCCTTAGTTGAGAGAGAGATGAAGCAGGGACCCCCACAACCTCTTCATATATTCCATATTGTTTCATGGTTTGACAGCAACGATCATCAGTGTGTTTTGGATTCATGTCAATTTGTGTTTTTAGATATTTAACCACTTGAACCGTCAATACTTAAACATGACCTTTCACTATACTTAGTCTGCTCTTTTTCCCCTCTACACCAAAGCCTTTTGCCGAAAATAGCTGATCTACAAACTGCTTGTAGATCTGCTATTTTCGTCTACAGTTCTCAGAGTATGGACGCTAGGGTTCAAGTTGTTAACTCTCCTACTGCCAGATTATTTATTTATTTATTGGGTCTGGCGCCATCAAAAAGCGGCTTACCTTTGCGACGTTATAGTAGATAGACAGACAGACATTTATTTATTTATTTTTATTTTTTTTGGTTGTGCAATAGTGCACTTTGGTCTGCCAGGCAGCAGAGCGCGGCCTCATGCGAGAATGAATGTGAATTGTCCTGCTATGTGTTGCCGTACATTCAGAGCAGTCACTGGCTACAGAGCCTCCGGGCCAGAGGAAATCAACAAGGAAGTGAATTGTTCTCCGTTGATCTAACGCATAATGGATTTTTTACACCATCACAGCGGAAAATGTGTTTACAGTAAACGGCCGCGCGACCCCTCATCAGCTTACAGTCATCAGACGAACGAACCGAACGAGCGCCGTATTGGCATCGAGGTTCTGTAAAAAATGGGGCGAGCGTTATCGTTCAAAGCGTGGGGAGAGTTAATATAAAAAGGATTGGAAGATTTTGAGGACCCCCCTGTAGTAACCCCCTGTTGAAGACCCCTGGTATATAGTATATATACGTTACATTGTGTTGATTACTTTTAATGCTGTCATGTTATTTTTCTTTTCTTTTTTTCATTTCAATACTTCAATACTTTACTGTCATCTGACAGCACGATCAGTGTTACTCAATACTTAATAATCTTGACCTGTGGCTCAGTGCGTACATGGCTTGCTGTAGTTACTCTGAGGACCCCCTAGGGGTCCCCGGACCCTGCCCCACTGTTGAAGTCCCCAGTGGTGTAAAGTAACTAAGTACATTTACTTAAATAATGTACAATTTTGAGGTATTTGTTCTTTAATTGAGTGTTTCAGATTTCCAATACTTTTACTTCTACTCCACTACATCTCTGATCCAAATATTGTACTGTTACTCCACTAGATTTATTGGAAAACTTTAGTTACTAGTTACTTTGCAGATCACAACGCGTCGCATCATTTTGTACTTTTACTTTTGGTACTTTAAGTACTTTTTGATGCCAACTCTTTCATACTTTTACTCAAGTACATTTTGAATTCCAGACTTTTGCTTGTAACAGAGTACATCTACATTACAGTATTGATACTTTTACTTAAGTAAAGAATGTGAGTACTTTTTCCACTACTGGAAAAGGGTAAGCCCCTTGCTTATAGAATGCTATTTTTTCTCTGCAGGTTATCATGACGGCCACATCGTGATCCGGTGGTTCTGGGGAGCGGTGGAGCGCTTCAACAACGAGCAGCGTCTGCGGCTGCTCCAGTTTGTGACGGGGACGTCCAGCGTGCCCTACGACGGCATCAGCGCCCTGCGGGGCTCCAACGGGCTGCGGCGCTTCTGCATCGAGAAGTGGGGCAAGACCACCGCGCTGCCCAGGTCAGCCCAGAGCCAGGTTTAACCCTGTTAAGACCGGGGGAACGCGTTATTACGCATTATTACTTATTACTGAGTAGATCTGCTGTTTTTGAAAAATCATCAAGATTTTAATATTTTTGACCCGATTCTGTAAATGTCTTCTAAATCCTTCTTCTAATAGTCAGGGAATATTATCAGGATACCTGTCGAAGCTGGGAATAAATTCCTTACCAAACAATTTCTTCACCAATGTGTTTGTAAAGGTTTCTAGTAACAACAAAGTTTGAAATTCAAAATCCCTAGGAGAATTTTTGACAGCTAGGGTAACTTTGAGTCTCATTCACTTGATCTGCTATTTTTCAGTAGCTAAAAGGGTGACATGCTGCAAGGGAGAGGTTGCGCCAATTCTTGGCCATCTGGCCATCTGGCCAGTGATGTATATCGGAGCAGTTGGAGTATGGAGACCCCTGGTACCCATATATGGAGATCCATGTACTGTATATGGAGATATGCTGTGAGACCCCAAACATGCTTACTCAGTTATTCATTATGTGAAATTCCTATGATGTCTATGACATCTGACATCATACCCTTTTTTTGTCCATACATGGATCCTTTTCTGTAGAACCAGCCGTTAGTGTGGTATGTGGCCGATGTGGCCTCCATATATGGGTATTCCCATGTAAATCCCTGTTAGATATGGGTTTAGGGATTATGTTAGTGTGACACAGTGAAGCAAAAAAAAAATATATATAATCAAAGATTTGAAACAAAAATCACGATTTAAAAAAAATAGAAGATATACAAACTCGCTGTAAACTTGTACATCTTCTATTTTTCAATAGTTAATGCATAAAATAATTCCAGGTCTTAATGGGTGTGTTATTGCGACCGTCAGGTCGCAGTTACTATCAAAACCTCCACCGACTGTCTGTCTGTCTGTCACGTCACACTTTTGCCCTACTCATATCTCTGCCACTGTTGCCCCTATCCATGCCAAACTTTGCACACACACTCCTTGGCTGCCAAACCACAACCCTTCATTTCTCACATGGCCCTCTTCTAGCGCCACCATGAGGCCGATTCTTGCTAAACACATTTTTGGACACTGCTCCTACAGATTTTACCCTAAAATCACGCAAAGCGGTACACAGTATCTCTAAAGTCATGTCATCAACATGGATCTGTCCCATTTTCCATATTCCCTCCTGATTGGCTACACTTGCCTTCTAAAGTTTGTGTATGCGACCTAACGGTCGCTTATCTCCCGATTAGGGAGTCTTACTGGTTTATGAGAATGGTCGCTTATCTCCAAATTAGGGAGTCTTACTGGTTTATGAGAATGTAAAACAAATAACTCATGTCCTTTGTGTGTGTGTGTGTGTGTGTGTGTGTGTGTGTGTGTGTGTGTGTGTGTGTGTGTGTGTGTGTGTGTGTGTGCGCGTGTGCGTGTGCGTGTTTTAGGGCTCACACGTGTTTCAACCGTCTGGACCTTCCTCCCTATCCGTCCTACACCATGCTGTACGACAAACTCCTGACCGCCGTGGAAGAGACCAGCACCTTTGGACTGGAGTAGCATCTCCACACACACACACACACACACACACACACACACACACACACACACACACACACACACACACACACACACACACACACATATGCACGTGCGCACACGCGCCAACAAGTTTTGGACCTGGTGTTTACACCCACACACACACACACACACACACAAACTGTCACGCGGAATTGTATCAGTGAGTCGTCCTGAAATAAATCAAGTTGTGCTGAGCGGATGGGAGCCGAGGCCACCATGTTTGTGCCCCCTGAAGCGTCGTCACAGCGCCGGTGTCCCCAGGGTGGCATGCAGAGTCACACCCACCACCACATCCTCCATGGGAAGCGTCACTGTGATGTCACTGTGATCCCGGCCGCGACACCAAACCACACAGGGACAATGCTAGTCCACTCTTAAGGCTCAAAAGCCCCTTTTCCACTGCAAGGTGGAACCAGAACTTTCAGGAACCTGAACCTATTTTTTTGGTTCTGGTTTTGCGTACGGCCCGGTTCCAGAAGAGGTTCCTGGAACCTTTTTTTAGGTCCAGCTCCTGAGGTAGAACTAAACTTAAGTTCTGGGCGGAACTTGGTCCCGGAACTTCACGGGTTCTTGAAAGTTCTTGGTTCTGGAAAGTTCTGGTTCCAGTTCTGGGTCGGCCTTACAGTGGAAATGGGGCTTATCATAGTACCGGGTGAAGAGCTATCACCTCACCGTGGTGTAGTTTTCTAGCTATCACCTAAAAAATCAATAACAAAGCCTAGGTGATAGCTAGAAAACTACACCGCGGTGAAGTGATAGCTCTTCAACCTTGGACTATGATAGAGGCTTTACTGTCACTCGCTGGAAGTAGCCAGTAGTCAGCTTGACTTGAAGATGTTTTTTTTTTCTTGTTTTTTTTTTGCATTTTGTTTGCGTCACACCTCAAAACAGTTGTACATTCAGAATGTTAATGTCCTTTGTTCACCCAAAAAAACGTGACAAACCTGTAAACCACGACTTCTCCAGATTGAGACCTGAATTTAGCATGAAGTCGATATTCAATATATTAAACATCAACCTTGAGAAAGTCTTGTCTTGTCTGTGATGCTGAGCGACTTAAAGACAAGTTCTGGTTTTCATGTGTCTAGGAGGTTGACAGTACTTCATTAGACCCCCTGGTGTGGTTGTAATGAGCAATTATGTATTCCCTTTGTATTTTGGGTTTCTTCCTGGAGGCTGACACCTTGTGGGTCAAAAGTGCCGATCCAAAAACACAGATTAAATGACATCATAAACTCATCCCCTCCCATTTTACCATACACCCAACACTGGGGGTTTGGCTTCAGCTGGGTCACCACCCACCATGCATACTCAATGAACTGGTGGGTGTGGCCACATAAAAAACTAATTTTCTCTCTTTATGTACACTTTTTTGGAAAAAAATCTTCCTCCTATTATAATCATAATAATACCTGATAATAATCATGTTTTAGGGGGGGGGGGGAATCATGATGGCACTGCATCTTTAACCACCCAGGGAGTGTGTGAGATTGCTGGGGGGGTGGGGGCGGGTTTCCATTCCAACACGTCCCCATTCCGAAACACCATGGTTAGCATTCACCAGTGTCGGCAGGTTAGCATTTCACCAGGTTAGAATTCACCAGTGTTAGTTTTACTGAGGTTAGGGTTAAGGTTAGGTTTATGTGGTCGGAATTAGGGCATTAACGACTTGTGATTTTTGCAAGTCGACTCGACTCAGTTAAAAGTTCAGTTGAAGTCGACTTAATCGTTTGATGACGTCATCACATCACACACGACCCTCCCAGTTATTTTGGGGGGTCCCCCGATGATTAACTTAATGTGAAACATTGTTTTCTCACTCAACTGTAAACAAACCAACATAACGTTTAAGTGTATAGAGGGTATCTGCACATTTCTAAAGTGCTAATTTAAGGACTTTTTTAATACCTCTAAAATGACAAATTAAACATTGGCCAAATTGTCAAATCTATAGAGTCCGAAATTGTGAAAATAGCCGATCTACATTGCAAGGCGTTGTGAGCATGTAGATCTGCTATTTTCACAATAGAAAGTATTTTTTTTTTTTAAACTTTGACTTTCAACTTTCTCTGGTGGGATTATTAATTAACACATCGACTGCCCACCAGGTGGCGCCAGTCATCCCCTCTGAGTGCCCCCATAGCACTTCCATAGAAGAATACGAGGCCCTGTTGCGTCAATGCATGTGTGATGACGTCACTTGGTCACTTGAGCGCAGACAGGATGTTATTGTGTAACTTACTGTATGGGCTAGTGTTGATCATAGCTGTTCACTGCCGATCAAAATTTGGATATTTTGCCGCACGCGGCCACAGTTTTAGCCATAAAACAAACATCGGAGATAAAGGGCTTTAAAGATGGGGAAATGCATTGGAGTATACGGAGAAAAACGGCCGCGCGATGCTCTCAGCGTCGACTCGAAGCGACTAGCGGCTAATGGGCTGCATCCAGGCGTAGCCCCGACCTAACGGTGAGATATAAAGTTATACTGTAATTACAGTAAACGCGTCCAACGCGTCGTGGGCCTCCAGCGACATCAAATAAATTGTTGCGTAGACACCTCGTGGGAACCCGCTGTATTAATTAATTATCATTATTTCAAAACATTTTCAAAAAACATTCCCACGTTTTTTTTTCATTAATTAAAAACAAAATTAAGTCATCAATATTAAGCCCATATCTAGGAATGCCCATATAAGGACATACTGTATATCAGTCTCTGTTGTTTCAGCGCGCCCTCACCCTTAAAGTTGTACCATGTAACTTTTTTTATAAAACAAATCTTAAAATTGTCCTAACTGTTAAATCGCTAAAGTTTTAGAACACCCACTCCGTGAATTTCAGCCTGTAAAGCCTTCTCTATATATGTAAACTGCGATCCTTGCCGTGGACCGGATCTCGCGCCAAAATTGCGTCATCACACTACCGGCCAATCACAGCGAGGGTTATACAACTGCCGGCCAATCACAGCGCATCTTGAAGTGGGGTCGCTATGGCAGCCATATTTGTTGTCGCCCGTTTGTACCATCCCTTCTCTAGGTAATTTCGCCTACCAGGCAGGGTGAAGGAGTCCGTATCTCTGGAATTACTGAACGCACAGGAACAAGGGACCCCTCAAAAGATAGATCTCAGCGAGGTGGAGGCAGACGCGGGGGTCTGAAGGTACGAAAAACGGCCGAAAGACGCGGACGCGACCGCGGTTTGCTATAGGGCTAATGACCACTAGTTGGGCATCTTACACAGTATAGCTTTAAAGAAAAAAAAAAAAAAAAACATTTGGTAATTTTATCGTCTAATCAGGCTTTTATGAACACCCTAAACATTTTATAATTTGCTTGACTCAATATTTAGATATTTGATGTAAATGTTACCAGGCCCTCCAGGCCCAGGGCCTCTCCCCACACACACCCTTTGTAACTTCAAACTTCATTTTAACCATGATAGATTCATTAAAAACACCTATAATTTTTCTGGTGACTCATACTACCCTCCTAATACGTGAGCAGGCCGTGATTTATCCATAACTTTTTTCATTTATTTTTAATAATTATGTTTTGTATTTCATTTTTTAAATTTTTCTAAATAATTATTAAAAATGAATGAAAAGGGTTATTGAGGAAACTGCCTGCTCGCGTATTAGGAGGGCATTGTGAGTCACCAGAAAAAAATAATGTTTTTTTTTTAATGAATCTATCATGGTTAAAATGGAGTTTGAAGTTACAATGGGTGTGTGTGGGGAGAAAAGCCCATAAGGTGTTTCCCTGTTGAAAGTGAAATATCCCTTTAAGTCATCTTACTGGTCACCTCTGTTGACAAAGGGCCAAGACAGAATGTCTGTCCCCGAGGGGAGGAAGGTCACCTATCTATCTCTCTGTCTGTCTGCAGGATTACGCAACAACTACCAGACCAAACTACACAAAAGTGTCTCATTGGCCCACTTAGATGCAATATCATTTTCACATGGGGGTCCACTGCCAAATATATAACATTGGTTTGAGCACCACTCATATACGGTAGCAACATACAGAAAACTGTTAGGATTTAGAAGACATAATCTGCCTCAGCTGTTAAGTAACTTCAACGCTGCATAATATTCACATTGTGTGTGGGTGTAATCATGACAGTCTAGCCACTTAAACCCTCTTCATTAGTTGAATGGGATCCACCAGGGCTCTGTACTAGTCTGGATGGATCCAAATTCCAAATATGGTACTACATAATTACATCATCACACAACGACATCACAACTTTGTCATCACAACCAATGCACTTGTCTTTAAAGCAAACGTCCAATAAACCACATGCCATTCAACAACTATTCCAACTAATTAAATTGTTGTTTAACAACTTATCGAGTAAATTAGTTGCACTGATTCACAGCGGTTCTGGAGTGTGAAATGAATCACTGGACAATACATCTGAAAGGAGGACCTAAAGAGTGTTACCATGCTGCTGTGGTAGTCGGACACAAGCTGTACTCATTTGGAGGATACAACAACTACATGAACAACAAGGACCAGATTGAAGTCCACATCTTCAACACATTGTTGTCTTTGCGTTGGAGGAAGTTGCCCCCAGTGACAAATGGAAGAGGACAAAGTCCAATAGAGGTTCCAACCGGGCGTTTTGGCCACACAGCTGTGCTGGTAGAAGAAATAGTCTACATCTGGGGAGGGGAGCCTTACTGCAATGTGCTTTATGCCTTTGATGCTGACACTCACAGTTGGTTCAAACCCAATATTGCTGGGACTATTCCGGAAGCAAGGAGCTTCCACTCAGCTTGTGTCCTGGAGAAGGTCATGTATGTGTATGGAGGAGTCACCCAGCTGATTGTATATACTAATGACATGTACAAGTTGGACACGACTATAATGTGCTGGACTTTAATTAACACCAGAGGCGCTCCACCACCTGCTTCCTACAGTCACTCTGCCAACATCATTGGAACAAAGATGTTTGTATTTGGGGGCTGGGGGAGACAGGGGAACTTAAACAACAATACTGTGTTTGACACAGAGACCAACTGCTGGCTGAAGACACTTTCTGCACAGCTTCTCCCAGAAGAACGTTCAAATCATTCAGCCTTTGCCTACAACGGAGAGCTGTACGTATTTGGTGGCTGGAATGGGAACCTCTTGAATGATCTGTGGAATTTCAGTCCAGAGACCTTTTCTTGGAAGCAGGTTGAGCCCAAGGGGAAAGACCCCTGCAGGATGTATGGGATGTGCTGTTGCATGGTGGGAGGTCGTATTATCATCTTTGGAGGATCCACATACAATACACTGACACTCACTGATGACCTGTACATGTTAGATTTAAGTCCTAGCCTGAAGACATTATGCAAGCTATCAGTCACTCAGCATGGTCTGGATGAGTCTGAACTCCCACATGACATCAGGTGGGAACTGGCAACCATGACTACCAACAGCAACAAAACAAAATGACAAAACTCTGGAAAAGGTTGTTGCCTAAAAAGGTTGAGAACCACTGACCTACCACACCAAATGGACCCTTACAGGTCTGAGTGAACAAATGGAGCCAAATGGACCCTTACTGTTCGTGAGCGATAAAATAGCAGCCAGGAGAATGAGACTTGCAGGACACTTCCATAGGCATCAGGACCTGCCAGCCAGCAAACAGGTGCTGTGACAGGTGCTGTGACCAGCAAACAGGTGCTGTGACCACCCCAACGGGGACCTGGGGGTCCCTGGAGCTCCGGGGGTCCTTGGAGGTTGTAGTTTGGCAGCCAAGGAACGTGTGTTACACTTTGTGGTGGTTTTGATAGTAAAGTGTGACCTACGGTCGCAATCAAGAAAGGGGGGGGGGGGGGATATATATATATATATATATATATATATATATATATATATGTTACAGGACGTTTGGGTAACTCAGTACGTTCATGGTAAGAGCGCTTGTTTTATCGCGCTGACGTCACTCGTTTGCGACTCTTTCTTTATTTACTAGCCTAGCTCGGCAGTGTTTAGCCATTAGCGTAGTCGCTTGGACAGGGCGTTTATCGTGCGCTTGCCCAGGCCTTACGGCCTGGGCATAAATATAACGATTGCATTCACCACGGCTTCGTAACTCGCGCGGCACTCCGCCGGCCGCGCGGCCCTGGCCCGCTCTTCGCGGCCACTCGCGCCTGCGGCGCTCGGGGGCGAAGAGCAGGACCAAGGACCGCTGGCCTTCGCGCCGCTTGCAGTGTCGCTTGTTCCGCCCCGTGCAGCACGGCGAGCGCTCCGTTTCTCGAACGTCCTGTTTCTCTATCAAACCGTGACATATATATATATATATATATATATATATATATATATATATATACCAGTAAGGCTCCCTAATCGGGAGATAAGCGACCGTAGGTCACTTATCTCCAAAAATAGGGCAAAAATGTGTTTTGCCAAAATCTTCCTGATCCATGTTGATGACATGAGTGTAGACATACTGTGTAGTGATTTTCGTGATTTTAGGGCAAAAATTGTAGGAGCAGTGTCCAAAAATGTGTTTTGCAAGAATCGGCCTCATGGTGACGCTAGAAGAGGGCCATGTGAGAAATGAGGGGTGGGGTCTCCGCGCCGGCAAGGCGGGCGAATAGGTACCGGCCCCGGCTGTCCCGGACGCTCCTAGCCGGAGTTACGGCATTTTATGTGAGCTGCAGTGTAGGGGGTCCTCCACTGGGGGCGCCACCACTTTTGCATCCGTTCTGGAGCACCAGGAGTCGGTGGTCCCCGGGAATTCCCTGTGAGCAGCCCCGTTGGGGTGGTCATTTGGTCATGTTTGCGCATTTGGTCATTTTTTACATCTGGGGGTCCCCCAGGGACCTGGGGGTCCCTGGAGCTCCGGGGGTCCTTGGAGGTTGTAGTTTGGCAGCCAAGGAACGTGTGTGCAAAATTTGGCATGGATCGGGGCAACGGTTGCGGAGATATAAGCAGGGAAAAAGTGTGACGTGTGAGGTGTGACAGACAGACTGACGGACGGACTGACTGACGGACTCACTCACAGTTTGTGCAGGTTTTGATAGTAAATGCGACCTACGGTCGCAATAATAAATTATATATATATATATATATATATATAGTGCTTCGGGCACTGTATTATATATATATATATATATATATATATATATATATATATATATATATATATATATATATAATACAGTGCCCGAATCAAAGTGACCATAACAGTTAATGCTAGTTAGTCCAACAAGTATCTCACCATCATGTTAAACACAAGAAGAAATACTCAAAAATGACTAACAACACAACCTTATAGTACAGTGTCCAAAGGTCAGTGTGATAAAAACAACTAGTAAAGGAAAAAGAAAAAAAAAAGAAAGGGTGACGCAGCAAGATTACTGGAAGCGACGATGGAAGGCTCGTCTGAGGAGCTGCACTTGACGACCTAGAGAGAGAATAGTCAGCTCATAATGTAATAAAAGAATGAGTGCATAACGTAATAATGGATTTTTCTATAATGTAATAATGTGTTACATTGAGAACCATCAATATTAAGCCCATATCTGGGAATGCCCATATAAGGACATACTGTATATCAGTCTCTGTTGTTTCAGCGTGCCCTCGCCCTTAAAGGGATATTTCACTTTAAAAAAAACTTTTGGTAATTTTATCGTCTAATCAGGCTTTTATGAACACCCTGAAAATGTTATAATCTGCTTGATTCAATACTTAGATATTTGATGTAAATGTTACCAGGCCCTCCAGGCCCAGGGCCTCTTCCCACACATACCCATTGTAACTTCAAACTTCATTTTAACCATGATAGATTCATTAAAAATACAATTTTTTTCTGGTGATTCATACTACCCTCCTAATACGTGAGCAGGCCGTGTTTTATCCATAACTTTTTTTCATTTATTTTGAATAATTATGTTTTCTATTTCATTTTTTCAATTTTCCCAAATAATTATTAAAAATAAATGAAAAGGGTTATTGAGGAAACACGGCCTGCTCACGTATTAGGAGGGCATTATGATAGTTATAGTTACCTAATCTATCATGGTTAAAATAGTGTTTGAAGTTACAATGGGTGTGTGTGGGGAGAAAAGCCCATAAGGTGTGTCCCTGTTGAAAGTGAAATATCCCTTTAAGTCATCTTACTGGTCACCTCTGTTGACAAAGGGCCAAGACAGAATGTCTGTCCCCGCAGGGGAGGAAGGTCACCTATCTATCTCTCTGTCTGTCTGCAGGATTACGCAACAACTACCACACCAAACTACACAAAAGTGTTGCATTGGCCCACTTAGATGCAATATCATTTTCACATGGGGGTCCACTGCCAAATATATAACTTTGGTTTGAGCACCACTCATATACGGTAGCAACATACTTTTTTCAGAAAACTGTAAGGATTTAGATTTGGTCACTTCACGCTGCATAATATTCACATTGTGTGTGTGTGTGTGTGTGCTGTGTGTGTGTGTGTGTGTGTGTGTGTGTGTGTGTGTGTGTGTGTGTGTGTTGTGTGTGTGTGTGTGTGTAATCATGACAGTCTATCCACTTAAACCCTCTTCATTAGTTGAATGGGATCCACCAGGGCTCTGTACTAGTCTGGATGGATCTAAATTCCAAATACTACATAATTACATCATCACACATATGACATCACAACATTGTCATCACAACCAATGCACTTGTCTTTAAAAGTAAACGTCCAATAAACCAAACGTCATTCAACAACTATTCCAACGAATTAAATTGTTGTTTAACAACGTATCCAGTAAATTAGTTGCACTGATTCTCAGTGGTCCTGGAGTGTGAAATGATTCACTGGACGATACATCTGAAAGGAGCACCTAAGAATTCCTACCATGCTGCTGTGGTAGTCAGACACAAGCTGTACTCATTTGGAGGATACAGCAGCTACCTGAACAACAAGGACCAGATTAAAGTCCACATCTTCAACACATTGTCTTTGCGTTGGAGAAAGTTGCCCTCAGTGACAGATGGAAGAGGACAAAGTCCTATTGAGGTTCCCTCCAGGCGCTATGGCCACACAGCTGTGCTGGTAGAAGAAATAGTCTACATCTGGGGAGGACGGTATCCTTACTGCAATGTGCTTTATGCCTTTGATGTTGACACCCACAGTTGGTTCAAACCCAATATTGCTGGGACTATTCCAGAAGCAAGGAGCTTCCACTCGGCCTGTGTCCTGGAGAAGGTCATTTATGTGTATGGAGGATTCACCCAGCTGACTGGATATACTAATGATATGTACAAGTTGGACACCACCATAATGGGCTGGTCTTTAATTAACACCAGAGGCGCTCCACCACCTGCTTCAGCAGGTCACTCTGCCACCATCATTATTGGCACAAAGATGTTTGTATTTGGGGGCTGGGAGAGACAGGTGAACTTCAACAACAATACTGTGTTTGACACAGAGACCAACTGCTGGCTGAAGACACTTTCTGCACAGCGTCTCCCAGAAGAACGTTCAAGTCATTCAGCCTTTGCCTACAATGGAGAGCTGTACATATTTGGTGGCTGGAATGGGAAACAGTGCTTTAATGATCTGTGGAAATTCAGTCCAGAGACCTTTTCCTGGAAGCAGGTTGACACCAAGGGGAAAGACCCCTGTAGGATGCGTGGGATGCGCTGTTGCATGGTGGGAGATCGTATCATCATCTTTGGAGGATACAATTGCAAACCATACAGTACATTCACTGATGACCTGTACATGTTAGATTTAAGTCCTAGCCTGAAGACGTTATGCAAGCTATCAGTTGTTCATTATGGTCTGGATGAGTCTGATCTCCCACATGACATCAGGTGGGAACTGGCAACCATGACTACCAACAGCAACAAAACAAAATGACAGCCCCCCCTCCCCCCCCCCCCCCCACACACACACACACACACACACACACACACACACACACACACACACACACACACACACACACACAGTGAGCCCACTACATTAAATAAACAAATAAATAAGAATAATAAATAAGAATAAGAATAATAAATAAGAATAAGAATAATAAACATACAAACAACATGGTCTAAGCATAGAAACACATATATAGGTGTCAATCTGTAATAGGTGACAGATATTTATTTATTTTCCCAGGTGACAGATGTTTTTTTTCCCCAGGTGACACATGTGTCCTTTCCTCCTACAGGTGACAGATGTTTTATCTTGTAGGTGACACATGTGTCCTTTCCTCCTACAGGTGACAGATGTTTTATCTTGTAGGTGACACATGTGTCCTTTCCTCCTACAGGTGACAGATGTTTTATCTTGTAGGTGACACATGTGTCCTTTCCTCCTATAGGTGACAGATGTTTTATCTTGTAGGTGACACATGTGTCCTTTCCTCCTATAGGTGACAGATGTTTTATCTTGTAGGTGACACATGTGTCCTTTCCTCCTACAGGTGACAGATGTTTTATCTTGTAGGTGACACATGTGTCCTTTCCTCCTATAGGTGACAGAGAGAGAGCTCAAGGGGGGCGGGGCCAACATCAACGTAACAGAGAAGAACAAGAAGGAGTACATGGACCGCATGGTGAAGTGGAGGGTGGAGAGGGGTGTGGTGCAGCAGACCGAGGCCCTGGTCAGGGGCTTCTATGAGGTGTGCAATGCTCGAAAAAGTACTCAAATGTCCTACTTAAAACCCATTTAGGCCTAGAATTATTGAATGCTTTAACCAGTGAAAAATAGCAGATATACAAGCTCACAGCGTGGCACCGAGTGCCACGCTGTGAGCTTGTAGATCTGCTATTTTATTAAAAGTCGTGAAAATGTGTGCAAATCTTTGACTATATGTATTTTCAAAGCGAACATTTGTAACTCCAATTTTGTTTCTGGGTGGTCCAATACATATAATTTTGGGGGGTCCTTCACATGAAAAGGTTTGAGAACCACTGACATAGTAGTCTCTCAAGAACAGACTAACTGAGCTCCAGTTAAGTGAAACAGACCTTTTCTTTGACGATGGCTTGCCAGATTGCTGACATAGAAACATAGGTTTTTCAAAAAGTCTTAGAAGGATTCAAAAGACACTTATAGAATCGGGTCAAAACGGGGCCGGATCTCCCCATAGGCAAGGGGGGGCATTGCCCCCCTAAATGCCCTGTCTGCCCCACCAAACAAGATGGCATGAAAAAATAAAAAATATATATATTTCTTTTCTTTTTTTTTCTTTTTTTATATTATGCTACAGCTGTCGCACCACCAAAACCAACACCATTTCATTATATATACATTTTAAAAACTCCGATCGCCAATGCCATCTCTCTCCCTCTCTGCACCTCAAAATAAGTAAAACAAATAATTATGTTCCAGGCCAGGCAGCAGCTCCGCCCCCGATATGCGTTGAATGCGTAGTAGGGAACAGCAGTCAGTCTCGTCTCGACAGACAAGTGCACGCACCACTTCTGGTTGCCAACTAACTTCAGTTTTGTCCAGCGCATTAAGGAACTAATCGAGAGAAGGAACAGTTTGTTTTTTAGTTGTGCTTGCAGCTTGTTTCACTTTAACATCTGGCTCTTTCGGTCAATATGCGTCGATTTCTGGTTTCTAAACCTCGCGACGCGAGTAGCACTGCTGCTACGGCTCCAGTCAGTCCAGAGGCAGGCTCCGAGCCGTCGTCGACTCGGGGTACAGCTGCTCCTCGACCCGACCCAAACCCTAACCCCCAATTGAGTTCCACAAGCACGGCAACACAAGCTGAAAGCGTCGCCGTTCGCAACGCAGCAGCGGCCGCCGATAGCAGCACGCAGGGAGGTAGACCTGCTGCTCCTCGACCCGACCCATTGAGTTCCACAACCACCGCAACACAGCCTGAAAGCTTCGCCGTACACGACGCAGCAGTGGCCGCTGCTAACAGCACTGGCTTGAGCACAACAGCACCATCACAGCCCGCTAATCTTGTGTTTCCAAAACGTCATTTTGGCAAGACAGCACGCGCATTCAGCCCGGGCTGGTACCGTGGAAGACCATGGCTGGAATATTCAGTGAAGTTAGATGCGTGCTTTTGTTTTCCTTGTCGCAAATTTGGAGGAAATAATGACAGGGATTTGGTTTTCACCAAACAAGGGTTTAATAATTGGAAAACTGCATTGGAGAAAGACAAGGGATTCACAAAACACGAATCTAGTCTATGTCACGTGAAAAATGCCAACGCCTGGTCTGAAATGATACAAAGAGAATCTACATTGAAAATCTCCTAGGGCCAACCCAAATAGAAAAAAATAGGTACTACATTAAAACCATAGGAGAAGTAGTTCAGTTCCTTGTAGTTAATGAACTCCCACTTCGTGGCACAAGCTCACATGATGAACAGGAATTGGAATTCTCTGCAGGACTCTTCTTAAAAATGGTTGAATATGAATACACTCTGGCAAAGGACCCCAAATGTAATGAAATTAACAAAAACATCCCAGAATTTGCAAAATACAAATCTCATAACATCCAAAATGAAATAATTGACACACTAGCAAAAATGGTTTTAAATAAGGTAAAATATAAATATAACAAAGCAGATCATGCTGGGTTTTGCATTAAAAGTGATGGAACTAGGGATAAATATGATACTATAGATGATAAATATGATACTGGATGGATAGATTGATACACTGATATGACACTAGATAGATGATAAATATGATACTGGATGGATAGATTGATACACTGATATGAGACTAGATGGATGATAGATATGATACTGGATAGATTGATACACTGATATGAGACTAGATGGATGATAGATATGATACTGGATAGATTGATACACTGATATGAGACTAGATGGATGATAGATATGATACTGGATGGATAGATTGATACACTGATATGACACTAGATAGATAGATAGATTTTCAGGGTAGAGGACAGACAAAAGGCAACACCTGTATTGTGTTATAGGTATAAGTGTGCCAAAATGCATAGGTTTTTATGCATTTCTGGCGTTATGACCCCCTAAAAAGGTTGCCCCCCTGGCATTTCCTCTCGCCCCACCTACTACTAGAGCTTACATCCGGCCCTGGGTCAAAATTCGAATTTTCACGATTTTTCAAAAATAGCAGATCTACAAGCTCGCTGTGACCTTGTATATCTGCTATTTTTCAATAGGTAAAGCATAAAATGATGATACACAATATTGTGTACCAGTTCTGAATGGAGTATCAATACTGCAATGTAGAAATACTCCGTTAGGGTGCCCTCACACCAAAATATGGTCGGCAGTGGATAAACTCTTCTGGTGCGCGGCTGGCTAAAAACGCAGAGAGAGAGCTTATTCCGTCCCCCCCCCTGACGAGCACTAAGAGTTGAGGCATTACGTTTTGTATAACACGGTTCTATTGCGAAAATAGCAGATCTACATGCTCACAACGCCTCGCAGCGCGAGGCGTTACTTGTGAGCATGTAGATCTGCTATTTTCACAATTTCTGCCTATAATATTTGACAATTTGGCCAATGTTTAATTTGTCATTTTAGAGGTACTAGTCGGCGACCTGGCCAACTCGGAACAATGTAAATAGGGAATGAATGCCCCGCCCTTTAATGCAAACCCCATTATACCTGTTTTCATAGGACCCGTTTTGACCATCTGTCTGCCTGTGTCCATTTATGCCCAGATATGGAGATATCTGCATCTGTCTGTCTGTCTGTCGGCGTCCATTTTATGTCCATATATGGAGATCACTGCAGTTATAGTTCTGGGTCCATTTTATGCCCATATATGGAGATATCTGTCTATCTGCGTCCATTTTATGCCCATATATGGAGTATCTGTCTGTGCCTCCAACTGTGTTGCAGACACAGTGCCGGTTCCCCCTTTAATGCAAACCTCATTATACCTGTTTTCATAGGACCCGTTTTGACCATCTGTCTGCCTGTGTCCATTTATGCCCAGATATGGAGATATCTGTATCTGTCTGTCTGTCTGTCTGTCTGTCGGCGTCCATTTTATGTCCATATATGGAGATCACTGCAGTTATAGTTCTGGGTCCATTTTATGCCCATATATGGAGATATCTGTCTATCTGCGTCCATGTTATGTCCATATATGGAGATATCTGTATCTGTCTGTCTGCAATCCATGTTATGCCCATATATGGGGGCATTTTATGCCCATAGATGGAGATCTTTGACCATCTGTTTGCCTCTGTCCATTTATGTCCATATATGGAGATATCTGTATCTGTCTGTCTGCAATCCATTTTATGCCCATATATGGGGGCATTCATTTTATGCCCATATATGGAGAACACGCGTGCCCGTGGGACGAACGCGGATTACATACATACATACACACTCACAGAGATTTTTTGTTGACTCATGTGGCGTACGTGATGTCAGAGCCTTTTATGAAGTGATGTCACAATGAGTCAGCGCTTGCGCCAATTTCCTCCGGAACAGCCTGATGTCAACAATCAGCCCGCATAAGGAGATTCCGAACGTTTCGCGCCGGTTCGGGAAAACCGCGCGTCGGGTCGGGTCGAGACCCGGCACTGCACTCCGTGCCGCGGCGGGGAACGCGCGTGCCGAATCTGAAGCCGGTGGGACGAACGGTTCTCGAGATAAGCGGATTACAGACACACAGACAGACACACACACACGCAGAGACTTCTCGCATTTATAGATAGATTAAAAAGTCCTAAATTGTCACTTTAGAAATGTGCAGATACCCTCTACACACTTCAAACTTATGTTGGTGTGTTTACTGTTGAGTGACAAAACAATGTTGCACATTAACTCATTTCGCGCCGATCCCGAGTATACTCGTGAAAAATACTCGAGTAGTTAGAGTGCCGATCCCGAGTATACTCGCGTAAAAGTACTGTAATACAGTAACGCTGGCACTATCGCCCTATGGTCCGTTGGAAACCTCTGGCACGATTGGACTCGCCGATTCATCATCATCACGGATCCACGTGCACAAAACATCCCGTAACATGGAGGCCGACGGCCGATCTCATCTTTAATGTCCATTATCTCCAAACAACACTTTTAAAGCCAAGGATGGCATTAGATTCTCGCTAATAAAACACATGTTGAAAGGCTCCGGTCGGCCATTACACAACCGCATGTTGACGATGATCGCTTCCGGTGAATGACGTCATGGCGTCAAACCGGAAGTGTTTACGCAATCGACTTCTGGCCTTCAAAATAAGATAACGGCCGTTTATGGAGCCTGCGGGAGGCACGCGGGACATTTAACCCGTTCATGTCGGCGGCACGAAATCGGTTAAGTTAATCATCTGGGAATCACCCCAAATAATTTGGGGACCCCCCTGGGGGCTTTTTATCTCCAAGCTCACAATGTGTCGCGATGCGACGTGTTGTGAGCTTGTAGATTGGGTAATTACAAACATGTTGTACTTTTACTTTTGGTACTTTAAGTACTTTTTGATGCCAACACTTTCATACTTTTACTCAAGTACATTTAGAATTCCGGACTTTTACTTGTAACAGAGTACATCTACTGTACATTACAGTATTGATACTTTTACTTAAGTAAAGAATGTGAGTACTTTTTCCACTACTGGAAGCCCCTTGCTTATAGAATGCAATTTTTTCTCTGCAGGTTATCATGACGGCCACATCGTGATCCGGTGGTTCTGGGGAGCGGTGGAGCGCTTCAACAACGAGCAGCGTCTGCGGCTGCTCCAGTTTGTGACGGGGACGTCCAGCGTGCCCTACGACGGCTTCAGCGCCCTGCGGGGCTCCAACGGGCTGCGGCGCTTCTGCATCGAGAAGTGGGGCAAGACCACCGCGCTGCCCAGGTCAGTCCAGAGCCAGGTTTAACCCTGTTAAGACCGGGGGAACGCGTTATTACGCATTATTACTTATTACTGAGTAGATCTGCTGTTTTTGAAAAATCATCAAGATTTTAATATTTTTGACCCGATTCTGTAAATTTCTTCTAAATCCTTCTTCTAATAGTCAGGGAATATTATCAGAATACCTGTCAAAGCTGGGAATAAATTCTTTACCGAACAATTTCTTCACCAATGTGTTCATAAAGGTTTCTAGTAACATATCTAACAAATTTTGAAATTCAAAATCCCTAGGAGAATTTTTGACAGCTTGGGTAACTTTGAGTCTCATTCACTTACTATACACTATACTATAAAGGAAAAAAATGACTAGATCTGCTATTTTTCAGTAGCTAAAGTATACAAGTAGTAAGACTCCCCAGGGCGACATCCTGCAAGGGCGAGGTTGCACCAATTCTTGGCCATCTGGCCAGTAAAGTATATCGGACCAGTTACCCATATATGGAGACCCCTGGTACCCATATATGGAGAACCATGTACTGTATATGGAGATTTGCTGTGAGAGCCCAAACATTACTCAGTTATTCGTTATGTGACAATGTCTGACATCTGACATCATACCCTTTTATGTCAGTCTCCTGTCTGTAGAACCAGCCGATAGTGTGGTATGTGGCCGATGTGGCCTCCATATATGGGCATTCCCATATGAATCCCTGTTAGATATGGGCTTAATATTGATGACATCAGGAACTCCATATATGGGCATAAAATGGATTCTGTTGGTGTGACATCAGTGAAGCAAAATAAATGATAAAAATCAAGATATTTCAAAAATAGCAGATCTACAAGCTCGCTGTGAGCTTGTGGATCTGCTATTTTTTAATAGTTGATGCATAAAATAATTCCAGGTCATAATGGGTTTGTCGTTTGAGAACGTAATACAAATAACTCGTGTCCTTTGTGTGTGTGTGTGTGTGTGTGTGTGTGTGTGTGTGTGTGTGTGCGTGTGCGTGTGCGTGTGCGTGTTTTAGGGCTCACACGTGTTTCAACCGTCTGGACCTTCCTCCCTATCCGTCCTACACCATGCTGTACGACAAACTCCTCACCGCCGTGGAAGAGACCAGCACCTTTGGACTGGAGTAGCATCTCCACACGCACGCACACACACACACACACACACACACACACACACACACACACACACACACACACACACACACACACACACATATGCACGTGCGCGCACGCGGCAACAAGTTTTGGACCTGGTGTTTACACCCACGCACACACACACAAACTATCACGAGGAATTGTATCAGTGAGTCGTCCTGAAATATATCAAGTTGTGCTGAGCGGATGGGAGCCGAGGCCACCATGTTTGTGCCCCCTGAAGCGTCGTCACAGCGTCGGTGTCCCCAGGGTGGCATGCAGAGTCACACCCACCACCACATCCTCCATGGGAAGCGTCACTGTGAGGTCACTGTGATCCCAGGCCGCGCCACCAAACCACACGGGGACAATGCTAGTCCACTCTTAAGGCTCAATAGCCCCTTTTCCACTGCAAGGTGGAACCAGAACTTTCAGGAACCTGAACCTATTTTTTTGGTTCTGGTTTTGTTTCCATTGCGTACGGCCCGGTTCCAGACGAGGTTCCTGGAACCTTTTTTCGGTCCTGCTCCTGAGGTAGAACTAAACTTAAGTCCTGGGAACCTATGGGCGGGGCCAGCAGCACTGCTGGTCTTTTTTTGGGACCTTCCCGGTTATTTCTGGTTATATGGAAACGTAAGTTTGAAGATTGACTGGGATATAGTCAATCTTCAAACCTTACTTATTTTGTACAAAGCTCACAATAATCTCCTTCCATCTTGTCTTCAGGGGCTGTTTGAGATCAAAGAAACCAAATATGAACTTAGAAACAAAGACATGTTTGAAACGAAATGGGCAAGACCAATACTAAAACATGTTGTATATCTCTCAAAGGGGTAAGTTTGTGGCAAGACTGTGAAAAGGAACTAAGGATGTGCACTACGATATATGGGTTCAAAAAAATGTTTAAATACAAGACTATAATAAAGTATAGAGAGCTATCATGATTATCTTTTCTATTACAGAAATATATATTAACTAAAGAATGGATGATAATATATTATCATATATTGGTGTTTTGTGGTTGTATATAATGTATGTGTATATATACATAAGTATACATTATTATTTATTTATTTTTTTGTAAAAAATGTTCAGGGCTTTGTTTTTGTTTTTTAGTTCTTTTTTTTTGCTTGTTTCTTTTGTTTTCCTTAAGAGTTTACTGCGGTTATCTGAGTGATCGTGACAAGGTTAGGCAAAATAAGCCAATGGGCTTCAGCCTATACCTTTTTGGTAAAAAAAAAATGAAACATTCATGTGAAAAGGAAATCTATGTATTATTTCTAAATGACCAAATAAACTCTACTACTCCTACTACTACTAAGCAGAACTTGGTCCCGGAACTTCACAGGTTCTCAATAACAAAGCCTAGGTGATAGCTAGAAAACTACACCGCGGTGAAGTGATAGCTCTTCAACCTTGGACTATGATAGAGGCTTTACTGTCACTCGCTGGAAGTAGCCAGTAGTCAGCTTGACTTGAAGATGTTTTTTTGTTGTTTTTTTTTTGCATTTTGTTTGCGTCACACCTCAAAACAGTTGTACATTCAGAATGTTAATGTCCTTTGTTCACCAAAAAAAACGATGTGACAAACCTGTAAACCACGACTTCTCCAGATTGAGACCTGAATTTAGCATGAAGTCGATACTCAATATATTAAACACCAACCTTGAGAAAGTCTTGTCTTGTCTGTGATGCTGAGCGACTTAACCACCAAGGGAGTGTGTGAGATTGCTGGGGGGGGTTACGGGTTTCCATGACGGGTTTCCATTCCAACACGTCCCCATTCCGAAACACCATGGTTAGCATTCACCAGTGTTGGCAGGTTAGCATTTCACCAGGTTAGCATTCACCAGCGTTAGTTTTACTGAGGTTAGGGTTAAGGTTAGACTCGACTCAGTAAAAAGTTCAGTTGAAGTCGACTTTATCATTTGATGACGTCATCACATCACACACGACCCCCCCAGTTATTTTGGGGGGTCCCCAGATGATTAACTTAATGTGAAACATTGTTTTCTCACTCAACTGTAAACAAACCAAAATAAAGTTTAAGTGTATAGAGGGTATCTGCACATTTCTAAAGTGCTAATTTAAGGACTTTTTTAATACCTCTAAAATGACAAATTAAACATTGGCCAAATTGTCAAATCTATAGAGGACGGAATTGTGAAAATAGCCGATCTACATTGCAAGGCATTGTGAGCATGTAGATCTGCTATTTTCACAATAGAAAGTTTTTTTTTTTTACTTTGACTTTCAACTTTCTCTGGTGGGATTATTAATTAATTAATTATCATTATTTCAAAACATTTTCAAAAAACATTCCCACATTTTTTTTCATTAAAGCTATACTGTGTAAGATGCCCAACTAGTGGTCATTAGCCCTATAGCAAACCGCGGTCGCGTCCGCGTCTTTCGGCCGTTTTTCGTACCTTCAGACCCCCGCGTCTGCCTCCACCTCGCTGAGATCTATCTTTAGAGGGGTCCCTTGTTCCTGTGCGTTCAGTAATTCCAGAGATACGGACTCCTTCACCCTGCCTGGTAGGCGAAATTACCTAGAGACGGGATGGTACAAACGGGTGACAACAAATATGGCAGCCATAGCGACCCCACTTCAAGATGCGCTGTGATTGGCCGGCAGTTGTATAACCCTCACTGTGATTGGCCGGTAGTGTGATGACGCAATTTTGGCGCGAGATCCGGTCCCCGGCAAGGATCACAGTTTACATTATATAGAGAAGGCTTTACAGGCTGAAATTCACGGCGCGGATCTTCTAAAACTTTTGTGATTTAATAGTTAGGAGAATTTTAAGATTTGTTTTATAAAAAAAGTTACATAGTACAACTTTAATTAAAAACAAAATTCAATTATTTTTTTTCACTAATTTCATGAAGACATCAAAGAAAAATTTAAGAAATTCCATACGTTAGAAGAACACTGTTAAAGAAGTAGTGAAAATAGCCGATCTCCAAGCTCACAACATGTCGCTTTGTAGATCTACTGTTTTCACTAGTTTGGGTAAAACGTCTTGATTTATTGTTTGGGTCACGAGCTAAAACATTTGCGAACCACTGTTGTTCACTGTTGTTCACACTTGCTATTCACAAGTGTGACTCACGTCACGGCAACCACACTTTCAAATGAATTCTGTCCTTGTCCCTTTTAACCAATTTAGTGCCAATCCCGAGAATACTCGTGAAAAGTACTCAAAAAGTACATGGTGCCGATCCCGAGTATACTCGTGAAAAGTAATATATTACTGTAACGGCGAGTACAATACCGAGTACAATGGCGGAACCTCCGGAGACGAAATCCGTCGCTGATTTGTCATCATCACGGCTCCACGAGCACAAAATAGTCATCCCATAACATTGAGGTGGATGGGGGATCTCATCTTTAATGTCCATTATCTCAAAACTACACTTTAGAAGCGAAGATGGAGGCAGATGCTCGCTTGTATAACACATTTATAAATGCTCCGATGCAATCCAGCATGGCACCACGTAAACAACGATCGGTTCCGGCGCAGGATGCGATGACGTCAGACCGGAAGTGTTTACGCTATGGACTTCTGGCCTTCAAAATAAGATAACGGGAGTGAATGGGAGCCTGAAGGTGGCATCGTGGACTTTATAATCCGTTAAAGTCAGAGGCTTTAAATGGGTTATGCCCATATATCCCTGAAGCCATCAATATTAAGCCCATATCTGGGAATGCCCATATATGGACATATTGTATATCAATCTCTGTTGTTTCAGCGCGCCCTTGCCCTTAAAGGGATATTTCACTTTCAAAAGAACTTTTGGTAATTTTATCGTAAATTAGGCTTTTATGAACACCCTGAACATTGTATAATTTGCTTGATTCAATACTTAGATATTTGATGTAAATGTTACCAGGCCCTCCAGGCCCAGGGCCTCTCCCCACACACACCCATTGTAACTTCAAACTTAATTTTAACCATGATAGATTCATTAAAAACACCCATTACTTTTCTGGTGACTCATACTACCCTACTAATAGGGTGAGCAGGCCGTGTTTTATCCATAACATTTTTCATTTATTTTTAATAATGATTTTTTGTATTTCATTTTTTCCATTTTCCCAAATAATTATTAAAAATAAATGAAAAGGGTTATTGAGAAAACACGGCCTGCTCACGTATTAGGAGGGCATTATGAGTCAGCAGATACAAAAAATAATGGGTGTTTTTAATGAATATATCATGGTTAAAATAGAGTTTGGAGTTACAATGGGTGTGTGTGGGGAGAAAAGCCCATAAGGTGTTTCCCTGTTGAAAGTGGAATATCCCTTTAAGTCATCTTACTGGTCACCTCTGTTGACAAAGGGCCAAGACAGAATGTCTGTCCCCGAGGGGAGGAAGGTCACCTATCTACCTCTCTGTCTGTCTGCAGGATTACGCAAAAACTACCAGACCAAACTACACAAAAGTGTTGCATTGGCCCACTTAGATGCAATATCATTTTCACATGGGGTCCACTGCCAAATATATAACTTTGGTATGAGCACCACTCATATACGGTAGCAACATACAGAAAACTGTTAGGATTTAGAAGATATAATCTGCCTCAGCTGTTAAGTCACTTCAACGCTGCATAATATTCACATTGTGTCATGACAGTCTAACCACTTAAACCCTCTTCATTAGTTGAATGGG
Source organism: Nannobrachium achirus (assembly GCF_963921795.1). Classification (NCBI taxonomy): domain Eukaryota; kingdom Metazoa; phylum Chordata; class Actinopteri; order Myctophiformes; family Myctophidae; genus Nannobrachium; species Nannobrachium achirus. Next base: position 66,879,904 of record NC_137814.1, read on the forward strand.
ATCCACCAGGGCTCTGTGCTAGTCTGGATGGATCCAAATACTACATCATTACATCATCACGCAATGACATCACAACATTGTCATCACAACCAATGCACTTGTCTTTAAAAGCAAACGTCCAATAAACCAAAAGTCATTCAACAACTGTTCCAACTAATTAAATTGTTGTTTAACAACTTATCAGTAAATTAGTTGCACTGATTGACAGCGTTGCTGGAGTGTGAAATGATTCACTGGACGATACATCTGAAAGGAGGACCTAAAGAGTGCTACCATGCTGCTGTGATAGTCGGACACAAGCTGTACTCCTTTGGAGGAAGCAACAACTACAACAAGGACCAGATTAAAGTCCACATCTTCAACACATTGTCTTTGCGTTGGAGGAAGTTGCCCTCAGTGACAAATGGAAGAGGACAAAGTCCAATGGAGGTTCCAACCGGGCGCTATGGCCACACAGCTGTGCTGGTAGAAGAAATAGTCTACATCTGGGGAGGGAAGCCTTACTGCAATGTGCTTTATGCCTTTGATGTTGACACCCACAGCTGGTTCAAACCCAATACTGCTGGGTTTATTCCAGAAGCAAGGAGCTTCCACTCAGCCTGTGTCCTGGAGAAGGTCATTTATGTGTATGGAGGAGTCACCCAGCTGTCTGTATATACTAATGACATGTACAAGTTGGACACCACCATAATGGGCTGGTCTTTAATTAACACCAGAGGAACCCCACCACCTGCTTCATACGGTCACTCTGCCACCATCATTGGAACAAAGATGTTTGTATTCGGGGGCTTTCTGAGCCAGGGGAACTTCAACAACAATACTGTGTTTGACACAGAGACCAACTGCTGGCTGAAGACACTTTCTGCACAGCGTCTCCCAGAAGAACGTTCACATCATTCAGCCTTGGCCTACAATGGAGAGCTGTACGTATTTGGTGGCTGGAATGGGAAACAGTGCTTAAATGATCTGTGGAAATTCAATCCAGAGACCTTTTCCTGGAATCAGGTTGACACCAAGGGGAAAGACCCCTGTAGGATGCATGGGATGTGCTGTTGCATGGTGGGAGGTCGTATCATCATCTTTGGAGGATGCAATTACAAATCATACACTACACTCACTGATGACCTGTACATGTTAGATTTAAGTCCTAGCCTGAAGACGTTATGCAAGCTATCAGTTATTCATTATGGTCTGGAGCAGTCTGAACTCCCACATGACATCAGGTGGGAAATGGCAACCATGACTACCAACAGCAACAAAACAAAATGACAGCCCCCCCCCCCCCCCCCCCCCCCCCCCCACACACACACACACACACACAGTGAGCCCACTACATTAAATAAACAAATAAATAAATAAACAAACAACAACATGGTCTAAGCATAGAAACACATATTGTCCTTGTCGGGCGGAAACCTCGTATCTCCAAGTTTCAAATGTGTACTTTTTTCGCGAAGTAAAGCCCTGCTTCATCATACAAGTCCGTCGCACAAAAGTTGTGAAAACAGCAGATCTTCAAGGATACAACGCCTCGCGTCGTGTGCTTGTAGATCGGCTGTTTTCACTAGTTGAAATCATTTTAAAATTATAAATGCAAAGCAAACGGTTTTGGACATACAAGGTTTTCACCCGACAACGACGATATATAGATGTCAATCTGTCATAGGTGAATAGGTGACCGATTTTTTTTTCCCCCAGGTGACAGATGTTTTATCTTGTAGGTGACACATGTGTCCTTTCCTCCTATAGGTGACAGATGTTTTATCTTGTAGGTGACACATGTGTCCTTTCCTCCTACAGGTGACAGATGTTTTATCTTGTAGGTGACACATGTGTCCTTTCCTCCTATAGGTGACAGATGTTTTATCTTGTAGGTGACACATGTGTCCTTTCCTCCTACATGTGACAGATGTTTTATCTTAGGTGACACATGTGTCCTTTCCTCCTATAGGTGACAGATGTTTTATCTTGTAGGTGACACATGTGTCCTTTCCTCCTACAGGTGACAGATGTTTTATCTTGTAGGTGACACATGTGTCCTTTCCTCCTATAGGTGACAGATGTTTTATCTTGTAGGTGACACATGTGTCCTTTCCTCCTACAGGTGACAGATGTTTTATCTTGTAGGTGACACGTGTCCTTTCCTCCTATAGGTGACAGATGTTTTATCTTGTAGGTGACACATGTGTCTAGGGCTGTCACCATTATGACATTTTACATGACGATTAATTGTCACACAAATAATTGGCGATTAACGATTTAAATGTGTTTTGACGTTGACAATTACATTTCTGTTTGGCTTTTAGGCTTTGAAGCTGCACATGGCAAGCATGACACATAACCTAAATGTACAAAAAAAATTACTGACATATTTGACAACTTTACTTAAAAAAATAACATTGATAGTGGAAATAGCCGATCTACAAGCTCACAATGCGTCGCGATGCGACGCGTTGTGAGCTTGTAGATCGGCTATTTCCACTATTTTTTACATTTTCAAAAAAATATATGAACATTTTTCAACATGGAAACGATTATGACGATTATGAAAAATAATCATGATTATTTCAAAAAATCACGATTAGACGATTATGTAGTAATTGTGACAGCCCTACATGTGCCCTGTCCTCCTATAGGTGACACATGTGTCCTTTCCTCCTATAGGTGACAGATGTTTTATCTTGTAGGTGACACATGTGTCCTTTCCTCCTATAGGTGACAGATGTTTTATCTTGTAGGTGACACATGTGTCCTTTCCTCCTATAGGTGACAGATGTTTTATCTTGCAGGTGACACATGTGTCCTTTCCTCCTACAGGTGACAGATGTTTTATCTTGACACATGTGTCCTTTCCTCCTACAGGTGACAGAGAGAGAGCTGAAGGGGGGCGGGGCCAACATCAACGTCACAGAGAAGAACAAGAAGGAGTACATGGACCGCATGGTGAAGTGGAGGGTGGAGAGGGGCGTGGTGCAGCAGACCGAGGCCCTGGTCAGGGGCTTCTATGAGGTGTGTGTGTGTGTGTGTGTGTGTGTGTGTGTGTGTGTGTGTGTGTGTGTGTGTGTGTGTGTGTGTGTGTGTGTGTGTGTGCGTGTGTGCGCATGTGTGTGTGTGCGTGTGTGTGTGTGTGTGTGCATATGATTTTGCAGGCATGTGTGCATTTGTACAGCCTTGTTTCAAGCTTCTTTTGTTTTCATGTTGAATGGTTTGCGTCCATGTTTTGATACACTAAAGGGGAACACACACTGGACGCGGAGGCGCCGCGGAGGCGCCGCGTCAAAACATACGGCCCCATTATGTTCAATGAACTAACCCACACCGGCGGTGTCAGACGCGCGCAGTCGCGGCTCTGGCGCCTCGTCTGCCACGCCGATACGCCGCTGTTCTATTTTTTCCAGCGTTGCCGCGCGTTGAACATGTTCTCCCATGGTTCTCCCACCGGGGAAATGGATGTGCTGTGTGGCAGCGCGACGCATCCAGTTGGGGTTACCGTGCGGCACTTCATGTGCGTCGATACCGCGACGCGACGCTGCGCAGCCGTTCGCATCCAGTGTGTGCTCCGCTTAAGAGAGAGAGAGAGAGTGTGTGTGTGTGTGTGTGTGTGTGTCTGTGTGTCTGTGTGTCTGTGTGTTTGTGCGCACACGGCACCGAGTGCCACACTGCTTGTAGTCTTTGAATATTTTGACCCGATTCTATAAGTGTCTTCCAAATCCTTCTAATGTTTTTTGAAAAACCTATATTACCTATATGTCAGTGGTAGGGCATTAACCAAAAAGTCGACCAGTCGACTTCAATTACAAGTCGACTCCCACCAGGGAAAAAACAAAAAACAAACTAAAAAGGTGTTTTTAGAGGCCCTCATTGCGCGCTATGGAGAGAGATCTCTCTCTATAGCACTGCTGCTACTCAAAGATTTGCCATTTCAGATCATGACAAGTGATAAGCCAGCGGGCCAATTACATGAGTTATATTTTGTCGTTGTCAGGTGGAAACCTTGTATGTCCAAAACCGTTTGTTTTGTATTTATCATTTTAAAAATGATTTAAACTAGTGAAAACAGCCGATCTACAAGCACACAACGCCTCGCACCGCGAGGCGTTGTGTGCTTGTAGATCTGCTGTTTTCACTACTTTTGTGTGACGGCCTTGTATGATGAAGCAGGGCTTTGCTTAGCAAAAAAAAAAAACTACAAATTTGAAACTTGGAGATACAAGGTTTCTGCCCGACAGTGACTATTTACTTTGTTGGCCACCCAGCCCCCAAAATGGAACGAAGGCAGACATTTTATTTAATTTTTTTTCCTAATGGCCGGCCTGGACCGGCCGGGGATGAACCGGCCGTTCAGGAGTTGTCCCGCTTTTCCCAATGGCCAGCACGTCCCTGGCACAGGGTTTTGGGTTTTGTCCCGAGTCGACTTGCAAAAATCACAAGTCGTTAATGCCCTAGTCAGTGGTGCACTGACCTGTCCAAACACTTCCCCCAAAATGACATGTATTTGGCCGCAGATCCCCATCTCAAAATATGTTGTTCCAGGGACCTCCCAGAAGCAAATATTTGAGTCACAAATGTTCGCTTTTAAAAAAGGTTTATTCAAAGATTTGCAAAAAGAATCTTGGTTTTTCAAAAATAGCAGATGCCATGCAGAGAGCTTGTATATCTGTTATTTTTTTCAATAGTTAAAGTATAAAATAATTCCAGGCATAAATGGGTTAACGGGTGCGTTCATGTGTGTGTTGATTTAGTTGACTAAAACTATGACGCGACTGTGTTTTTTTTCACTGACGAAAACTAAATAAAAACTAAAGGCCTCTCCACACCAAAAAGTCTGCAAAGAACTTGCAAAGGACTGCAAAGAACTGCAAAGAACTTGCAAAGGACTGCAAAGAACTGCACAGAACTTTGTCTGCCGACTGTATGCCGACTGTACTTACTGTACCCAATTGTGCGCATGCGCATGAAATACCATTCCAAACCAGGAGGTGGCAGTAGTCTGAAAGGCTATTTTCACTCCATAGTTGATCGTCCCTGCATGCCGTCGCTGTCGGAAAATGCTGTTATTAAGCCTATTATTTATATTATTATTTGGATAAAGTAGAACAACCTTTAAAACCAATCATAATCATTTAAAATTGTATCATGATCTGACACTTTCACAACAGCTTGTTGCTGCTCCAGCGTTCTGCCTCCGCTGCTGTGTGCAGTTGTATTATTTTGTCATACGATACGATGGTGTGACGTCGCGCATTGAAAATATCAGAGCTACAAGCTCACAACATGTCGGAACTTGAAGGGTTGTGAGCTTGTATGTCTGCTATGCTCGACACGCACCGTCATACGCTGAAGCACACATCCAGCTTTTCACAGCTGAAAGAGGAGGTAATCTAACCACTAGTAGGCACGGAGGCACTCTGTACGTGACTGTTCTCCGTGCAGAGGAGAAGAGAAAAAAACACGGGCAGCTGCTGCACTATTACTAGGCTAGCCCACTTTAGTTGTGTGTAGTGTGTTGTCTCGGTGTCCTCTGTGACTGTGTGGAAACAGTATGTATGCCAAACAGATAGCTATCAGCGGATTGTGTGTTGTCTTTTATCCGCTCTCGTTGGCTCATTTCACTGCCGTCGGGCAAGGGACCGACTCAACAAAACCGGGCAAGTCCAGTTTCCCAGTTTTCGGTCGATAACGCTCCCGACCCGCTGCCGAAAACCTGACAATGAGCTCCCGTTCGGCAACCGACGCTATCCGCCACCTTCCGCCGCCGAATCGTCGACGAATCTGTGCGGTTAAGAGTGGCCTTAAGTTGTGATGACTAGAACTGAGACTAAAGCCCTTTGCACACAGGACAGTTGCATTTTTTCCGTTTGCTGTATGAATAAAACGCTTTGGATTTGGTGTGCAATGCTGTGCGGAATCGGCGCTGCGGATCCCAAAAGGAGTCATAAAAGGAGTGATGAGTTTTTTACCGCATGCGTCAAGACGCACAAATCGAACTGGGTTCGATCGCGAAAAAAACGCATGGCCGCAGCCACGCTAATTCGGATCCGGTGTGCATGAGGTCGTAGAGAATCATTGTTTTCTTTTAAAAAAATGAAATTGTCCGTTTTATCCGTGCGGATAAACGCGCCTGTGTGCAAAGGGCTTAAATGTATTGACAATTTCGTCAACAAAATAAAAACTAGACTAAAACGTTAGGGAGGGACTAGTGGAGAAGAGAAAAAAACGCATGGCCGCAGCCACTCGTTGTGCGGCTAATTCGGATCCGGTGTGCATGAGGTCGTAGAGAATCATTGTTTTCTTTTAAAAAAATGAAATTGTCCGTTTTATCCGTGCGGATAAACGCGCCTGTGTGCAAAGGGCTTAAATGTATTGACAATTTCGTCAACAAAATAAAAACTAGACTAAAACGTTAGGGAGGGACTAGTGGAGAAGAGAGTCATTCGGTTCCTCTCAGGTGTTGCTTGCTGAAAAAGCAGATCTACAAGCTCACAACACGTCGCAGTGCGACGCGTTGTGAGCTTGTAGATCTGCTATTACATATGATTTTTAGTCGACTAAAATCAGACTAAAACTTACATTTTTCACGTGAATTAAGACTAAAACTAAATTACATTTTATTCAAAAGACTATGACTAAAACTAAATCAGAATTTGCTGTCAGAAATAACATTGGTTGGTGTGTGTGTCGTCCAGGTGATTGACAGCAGGATGGTGTCGGTGTTCGACGCCAGGGAGCTGGAGCTGGTGATCGCCGGCACCGCCGAGATCGACCTGACGGACTGGAGGAACAACACCGAGTACCGAGGAGGTATACTCCCTCTGTCTGTCTGTCTGTCTGTCTGTCTGTCTGTCTGTCTGTCTGTCTGTTCCATAGACCACTGGTTCTCAACCTTTTCAGGTTGTGACCCCCCAAAATAAACATATTTTAACTGGGGATCCCCCACCCTGACGAGCACTAAGAGTTGAGGCATTACATTTTGTATAACACGGTTCTATAGAACAGTGAAGTCATGACGTGACTCGCTCATCCCGTGGTTCCACGGAAGTAATTCTCTATGGAGAATAACATCGGGTCATCTTAAATCGTCTCATATAAGCATTGTGGTCCAAAAATAAACAAACAGCCTTTGCGATATTGTCAGCGAGGTGGCTCTGTATGGTTTATGATAGTCAGTCACTCATAAGTGATAAAGCCTGTTTCAAGCGACAATGTAACTAATTCGGCGACAGTAACATTAGGGTTTTTTCATCACCAGGTGATTCTTCATATCCATATGAGTCAAACCGCTGAGATAATTTGTTTATAATTGGAACACAGTTCTTATATGACGCAATATGAAAAAGGTCTATGGGAATTCAGAATGGGGGAAGAAAACCGCGAACCAGGTAGGATGTGTAAATTACGTCACACTTCACTACTCAATTGAAAATAGACGATCTACATGCTCACAACACCTCGCAACACGAGGCGTTGTGAGCATGTAGATCAGCTATTTTCACAATTTCTCAAAACGTTTTCTCAAAACGTGTCGCGTTGCGAAGCGCTTTGAGCTTGTAGATCTGCTATTTTTGCTTTGTTTGACTTGGAATCCTGAATATTTTTTTTTTATTGGAATCCAGAAACGGAAATTGAACATTTTGATTGTTAACTTTATGAACTTAACTCATTCTGTGCCTATCCCGAACATGTTCGGCTTTATTTCAATCCAATACAATTTTTTTTTTATTAATTGACTTACCCTGAGCTGCTTGTAGAGTCGTGGGTGGTCCTGGCTCGTCCTACGCTAGCCAGCTAGCCATTTTACATGGTCCGACGATATATTCCATTAAAAATGGTTTAAAATACATTTTTGAGCCCCCCAATGTTCACCAAATGTTCAGCGCCGCTTCCGGAACGACATCCAGTGTGCCTATCCCGAACATGTTCGGCTTTTGTAATGAAATGAATAAAATGATCCGAGACGGGGCGGGGCTCCAACGGGCTGCGGCGCTTCTGCATCGAGAAGTGGGGCAAGACCACCGCGCTGCCCAGGTCAGCCCAGAGCCAGGTTTAACCCCTTAGAACGGGTACACATTATTGTGTATCATTATTTTATGCTTTAACTATTGAAAAATAGCAGATATACAAGCTCACAGCGCGGCACCGAGTGCCGCGCTGCGAGCTTGTAGATCTGCTATTTTTTAAAAATCGTGAAAATGAGAATTTTGACCCGATTGCCGATTCTATAAGTGTCTTTTGGATCCTTCTAAAGTTTTTTTTAAAAACCTGTTTCTATGTCAGCAATCTGGCCAGCCATCGTCAAAGAAAAGGTCCTTTTCACTTAACGGGAGCTCAATTAGTCTGTTCTTGAGAGACTACTATGTCAGTGGTTCTCAAACCTTCTCCTGTGAAGGACCCCCAAAATGATATTTATTTGGCCACGGAACCCCCAATTCAAAATATCTAGTTCCAGGGACCACCCAGAAGCAAAATTTTAGTTGCAAACGTTCGCTTTGAAAACACATATATTCAAAGATTTGCACACATTTTCATGACTTTTTCAAAAATAGCAGATCTACAAGCTCGCAGCGCGGCACTCAGTGCCGCGCTGTGAGCTTGTATATCTGCTATTTTTCACTGGTTAAAGCATCCAATAATTCTAGGCCTAAATGGGTTAACCCTGTTAAGACCGGGGGAACGCATTATTATGCATTATTACTTACTAGAAGCTGGGCCGCCCGAACCTGGCCAACTCGGAACAATGTAAATAGGGAATGAATGCCCCGCCCTTTAATGCAAACTCCATTATACCTGTTTTCATAGGACCCGTTTTGACCATCTGTCTGCCTGTGTCCATTTATGCCCATATATGGAGATATCTGTATCTGTCTGTCTGTCTGTCTGTCGGCGTCCATTTTATGTCCATATATGGAGATCACTGCAGTTATAGTTCTGGGTCCATTTTATGCCCATATATGGAGATATCTGTCTATCTGCGTCCATTTTATGCCCATATATGGAGTATCTGTCTGTGCCTCCAACTGTGTTGCAGACACAGTGCCGGTTCCCCCTTTAATGCAAACCTCATTATACCTGTTGTCATAGGACCCGTTTTGAACATCTGTTTGCCTGTGTCCATTTATGCCCATATATGGAGATATCTGTATCTGTCTGTCTGCATCCATTTTATGCCCATATATGGAGATCTTTGACCATCTGTTTGCCTCTGTCCATTTATGTCCATATATGGAGATATCTGTATCTGTCTGTCTGCAATCCATTTTATGCCCATATATGGGGGCATTCATTTTATGCCCATATATGGAGAACGCAAGTGCCCGTGGGACGAACGGTTCTCGAGATACGCGGATTACATACATACATACACACTCACAGAGATTTTTTGTTGACTCATGTGACGTACGTGATGTCAGAGCCTTTCATGAAGTGATGTCACAATGAGTCAGAGCTTACACCGATTTCCTCCGGAACAGCCTGATGTCAACAATCAACCCCGCATAAGGAGATTCCGAACGTTTCACGCCGGTTCGGGAAAACCGTGCGTCGGGTTGGGTCGAGACCCGGCACTGCACTCCGTGCCGCGGCGGGGAACGCGTGTGCCGAATCTGAAGCCGGTGGGACGAACGGTTCTCGAGATACGCGGATTACAGACACACAGACAGACAGACAGACAGACAGACACACACGCAGAGACTTCTCGCATTTATAGATAGATGCAATCCATTTTATGCCCATATATGGGGGCATTCATTTTATGCCCATATATGGAGAACGCGCGTGCCCGTGGGACGAACGGTTCTCGAGATACGCGGATTACATACTATATGGAGATCTTTGACCATCTGTTTGCATCTGTATCTGTCTGTCTGCAATCCATTTTATGCCCATATATGGGGGCATTCATTTTATGCCCATATATGGAGAACGCGCGTGCCCGTGGGACGAACGGTTCTCGAGATACGCGGATTACATACATACATACACACTCACAGAGATTTTTTGTTGACTCATGTGGCGTACGTGATGTCAGAGCCTTTTATGAAGTGATGTCACAATGAGTCAGAGCTTTCGCCGATTTCCTCCGGAACAGCCTGATGTCAACAATCAACCCCGCATAAGGAGATTCCGAACGTTTCGCGCCGGTTCGGGAAAACCGCGCGTCGGGTCGGGTCGAGACCCGGCACTGCACTCCGTGCCGTGGCGGGGAACGCGTGTGCCGAATCTGAAGCCGGTGGGACGAACGGTTCTCGAGATACGCGGATTACAGACACACAGACAGACAGACAGACAGACAGACAGACACACACGCAGAGACTTCTCGCATTTATAGATAGATTACTGAGTAGATCTGCTGTTTTTGAAAAATCATCAAGATTTCAATATTTTTGACCCGATTCTGTAATTGTCTTCTAAATCCTTCTTCTAATAGTCAGGGAATATTATCAGAATACTTGTCAAAGCTGGGAATAAATTCCTTACCAAACGATTTCTTCACCAATGTGTTCGTAAAGGTGTCTAGTAACATATCTAACAAAGTTTGAAATTCAAAATCCCTAGGAGAATTTTTGACAGCAAGGGTAACTTTGAGTCTCATTCACTCACTATAAACTATACTAAATTACTAGATCTGCTATTTTTCAGTAGCTAAAAGGGCGACATGCTGCAAGGGCAAGGTTGCACCAATTCTTGGCCATCTGGCCAGTGATGTATATCGTCGCAGTTACCCATATATGGAGACCCCTGGTACCCATATATGGAGATCCATGTACTGTATATGGAGATATGCTGTGAGACCCCAAACATGCTTACTCATTTATTCATTATGTGAAATTCCTATGATGTCTATGACATCTGACATCATACTCTTTTTTTGTCCATACATGGATCCTTTTCTGTAGAACCAGCCGTTAGTGTGGTATGTGGCCGATGTGGCCTCCATATATGGGTATTCCCATGTAAATTCCTGTTAGATATGGGTTTAGGGCAGGGGTCGGCAACCCAAAATGTTGAAAGAGCCATTTTGGACCAAAAAAACCCAAAACAAATCTGTCTGGAGCCGCAAAAAATTATAAAAGCCTTATCGTCGTTGTCGGGTGGAAACCTTGTATGTCCAAAACTTCGTTTTGTATTTATCATTTTAAAAAATGAACTAAACTAGTGAAAACAGCCGATCTACAAGCACACAACGCCTCACACAGCGAGGCGTTGTGTGCTTGTAGATCTGCTGTTTTCACTACTTTTGTGCGTCAGTCTTGTATGATGAAGCAGGGCTTTACTTTGCGAAAAAAAACATACTAAGTTGAAACTTGGAGATACAAGGTTTCTGCCCGAAAGTGACGATAAAAAAATTGTTAAAACAAAAAATACTTTGTCCATTTTCATACATTTTTGAAAAAGCTCCAGGGAGCCACTAGGGCGGCGCTAAAGAGCCGCATGCGGCTCTAGAGCCGCGGGTTGCTGACCCCCGGTTTAGGGATTATGTTAGTGTGACACAGTGAAGCAAAAAAAAAAATTATAATCAAAGATTTGAAACAAAAATCACGATTTTAAAAAAATAGAAGATATACAAACTCGCTGTAAACTTGTACATCTTCTATTTTTCAATAGTTAATGCATGAAATAATTCCAGGTCTTAATGGGTGTGTTATTGCGACCGTCAGGTCGCAGTTACTATCAAAACCTCCACCGAGTGTCTGTCTGTCTGTCACGTCACACGTCACACTTTTGCCCTACTCATATCTCTGCCACTGTTGCCCCTATCCATGCCAAACTTTGCACACACACTCCTTGGCTGCCAAACCACAACCCTTCATTTCTCACATGGCCCTCTTCTAGCGCCACCATGAGGCCGATTCTTGCTAAACACATTTTTGGACACTGCTCCTACAGATTTTACCCTAAAATCACGCAAAGCAGTACACAGTATCTCTAAAGTCATATCATCAACATGGATCTGTCCCATTTCCCATATTCCCTCCTGATTGGCTACCATTGCCTTCTAAAGTTTGTGTACGCGACCTGACGGTCGCTTATCTCCCGATTAGGGAGTCTTACTGGTTTATGAGAATGTAAAACAAATAACTCATGTCCTTTGTTGTGTGTGTGTGTGTGTGTGTGTGTGTGTGTGTGTGTGTGTGTGTGTGTGTGCGTGCGTGCGTGCGTGCGTGCGTGCGTGCGTCCGTGCGTTTTAGGGCTCACACGTGTTTCAACCGTCTGGACCTTCCTCCCTATCCGTCCTACACCATGCTGTACGACAAACTCCTGACCGCCGTGGAAGAGACCAGCACCTTTGGACTGGAGTAGCATCTCCACACGCACGCACACACACACACACACATATGCACGTGCGCGCACGCGCCAACAAGTTTTGGACCTGGTGTTTACACCCACACACACACACACACACAAACTGTCACTCGGAGTTGTATCAGTGAGTCGTCCTGAAATAAATCAAGTTGTGCTGAGCGGATGGGAGCCGAGGCCACCATGTTTGTGCCCCCTGAAGCGTCGTCACAGCGCTGGTGTCCCCAGGGTGGCATGCAGAGTCACACCCACCACCACATCCTCCATGGGAAGCGTCACTGTGATGTCACTGTGATCCCGGCCGCGCCACCAAACCACACGGGGACAATGCTAGTCCACTCTTAAGGCTCAATAGCCCCTTTTCCACTGCAAGGTGGAACCAGAACTTCCAGGAACCTGAACCTATTTTTTTGGTTCTGGTTTTGCGTACGGCCCGGTTCCAGAAGAGGTTCCTGGAACCTTTTTTTAGGTCCAGCTCCTGAGGTAGAACTAAACTTAAGTTCTGGGCGGAACTTGGTCCCGGAACTTCACAGGTTCTTGAAAGTTCTTGGTTCTGGAAAGTTCTGGTTCCAGTTCTGGGTCGGCCTTACAGTGGAAATGGGGCTTATCGTAGTACCGGGTGAAGAGCTATTCACTTCACCGCGGTGTAGTTTTCTAGCTATCACCTAAAAAATCTATAACAAAGCCTAGGTGATAGCTAGAAAACTACACCGCGGTGAAGTGATAGCTCTTCAACCTTGGACTATGATAGAGGCTTTACTGTCACTCACTGGAAGTAGCCAGTAGTCAGCTTGACTTGAAGATGTTTTTTTTTTTTTTTTTTTTTTGCATTTTGTTTGCGTCACACCCCAAAACAGTTGTACATTCAGAATGTTAATGTCCTTTGTTCACCAAAAAAAAACGACGTGACAAACCTGTAAACCACGACTTCTCCAGATTGAGACCTGAATTTAGCATGAAGTCGATACTCAATAATATTAAACACCAACCTTGAGAAAGTCTTGTTCTTGTCTGTGATGCTGAGCGACTTAAAGACACCTCTTTAAGTTCTGGTTTTCATGTGTCTAGGAGGTTGACAGTACTTCATCAGACCCCCTGGTGTGGTTGTAATGAGCAATTATGTATTCCCTTTGTATTTTGGGTTTCTTCCTGGAGGCTGACACCTTGTGGGTCAAAAGTGCCGATCCAAAAACACGGATTAAATGACATCATAAACTCATCCCCTCCCATTTTACCATACACCCAACACAGGGTTTGGCTTCAGCTGGGCCACCACCCACCATGCATACTTAATGAACTGGTGGGTGTGGCCACATAAAAAACACATTTTCTCTCTTTATGTACACTTTTTTTGGAAAAAATCTTCCTCCTATTATAATCATAATACCTGATAATAATCATGTTTTGGGGGGCGGGGGGGGGGGGGGGGGGGATCATGGCACTGCATCTTTAACCACCCAGGGAGTATGTGAGATTGCTGGGGGGGGGGGGGGGGGTTACGGGTTTCCATGATGGGTTTCCATTCCAACACGTCCCCATTCCGAAACACCAGGTTAGCATTCACCAGTGTTAGTTTTACTGAGGTTAGGGTTAGGGTTAAGGTTATTTTTACTGAGGTTAGGGTTAAGGTTAGTTTTACTGAGGTTAGGGTTAAGGTTAGGTTTATGTGTTCGGAATTAGGGCATTAACGACTTGTGATTTTTGCAAGTCGACTCGACTCAGTAAAAAGTTCAGTTGAAGTCGACTTTATTGTTTGATGACGTCATCACATCACAAACGACCCCCCCAGTTATTTTGGGGGGTCCCCAGATGATTAAATTAATGTGAAACATTGTTTTCTCACTCAACTGTAAACAAACCAACATAACGTTTAAGTGTATAGAGGGTATCTGCACATTTCTAAAGTGCTAATTTAAGGACTTTTTTAATACCTCTAAAATTAAACATTGGCCAAATTGTCAAATCTATAGAGGCCGAAATTGTGAAAATAGCCGATCTACCTTGCGAGGCGTGAGCATGTAGATCTGCTATTTTCACCATAGAACGTTTTTTTTTAAACTTTGACTTTCAACTTTCTCTGGTGGGATTATTAATTAATTAATTATCATTATTTCAAAACATTTTCAAAAAACATTCCCAATTTATTTATTTATTTCATTAATTAAAAACGAAATTCAATTATTTTTCACTAATTTCATGAAGTTATCAAAGAAAAATCGAAGAAATTCCATACGTTAGAAGAACGCAAATGTTAAAGAAATAGTGAAAATAGCCGATCTACAAGCTCACAAATGTTAAAGAAGTAGTGAAAATAGCCGATCTACAAGCTCACAACATGTTGCTTTGTAGATCTACTGTTTTCACTAGTTTGGGTAAAACGTCTTGATTTATTTTTTGGGTCACGAGCTAAAACATTTGCCAACCACTGTTGTTCACTGTTGTTCACACTTGCTATTTGCAAGTGTGACTCACGTCACGGCAACCACACTTTCAAATGAATTCTGTCCTTGTCCCTTTTAAGCCCATATATCCCTGAAGCCATCAATATTAAGCCCATCTGGGAATGCCCATATAAGGACATACTGTATATCAGTCTCTTTTGTTTCAGGGCATCCTCGCCCTTAAAGGGATATTTCACTTAATTTCACTTAACAAACTTAATTTTAACCATGATAGATTCATTAAAAACACCCATTACAGTAGGCCGTGTTTTATCCATAACTTTTTTCATTTATTTTTAATAATTACTTTTTGTAATTAATTTTTTCCATTTTCCCAAATGATTATTAAAAATAAATGAAAAAGGTTATCGAAAAAACACGGCCTGCTCACGTATTAGGTGGGCATTATGAGTCACCAGAAAGAAATTATGGGTGTTTTTAATGAATCTATCATGGTTAAAATAGAGTTTGAAGTTACAATGGGTGTGGGGAGAAAAGCCCATAAGGTGTTTCCCTGTTGAAAGTGGAATATCCCTTTAAGTCATCTTACTGGTCACCTCTGTTGACAAAGGGCCAAGACAGAATGTCTGTCCCCGAGGGGAGGAAGGTCACCTGTCTATCTCTCTGTCTGTCTGCAGGATTACGCAACAACTACCAGACCAAACTACACAAAAGTGTTGCATTGGCCCACTTAGATGCAATATCATTTTCACATGGGGTCCACTGCCAAATATATAACTTTGGTTTGAGCACCACTCATATACGGTAGCAACATACAGAAAACTGTTAGGATTTAGAAGACATAATCTGCCTCAGGTGTTAAGTCACTTCAACACTGCATAATATTCACATTGTGTGTGTGTGTGTGTGTGTGTGTGTGTGTGTGTGTGTGTGTGTGTGTGTGTGTGTGTGTGTGTGTGTGTGTGTGTGTGTGTGTGTGTGTGTGCGGAAGTAGTTTGTCAGTGGAGCTCCAACAAGCCACCTATACCACCTGGCTTTGCTGTCTCTGGTGAACAACTAGCTATTGTTCCATCATTTAGGTACCTGGGGAGCATTCTGTCTGAAGATAACACCATCGACAATGAGGTCCAAAACAGGATCAAGCAGGCTGCGGCTGCTTTTGGGAGACTCAGGCGTCGGGTCTTCCAGAACAAGAACCTCCATCTCTACACAAAGGTCTCTGTCTATCAAGCCATCTGCATCACTACCCTCCTCTACAGTTGTGAAGCCTGGGTCACTTACAGCCGCCACTTCAAGGCCCTAGAGCAGTTCCACATACGGTGCCTACAGCGCATCCTGGGAATCACATGGCGTGATCGTGTGCCTCATTCCGAAATACTTGCAAAAACCAACAGCAGGAGTATTGAGGCCACGATCACCCAGCACCAGCTACGATGGCTGGGCCATGTGGTAAGGATGCCCTCAGACCGCCTGCCTCGCAGAGTGTTATATGGCCAGCTACACCACGGTCGACGCTCTGCTGGAGGGCAGAAGAAGCGCTACAAAGACCAGATGAAGACTGCCTTAAGGAAGTGTAAAATCAGACCTGAGGCCCTGGACGATGTTGCTGCTGACCGTAACAACTTGCGTCAGCTATGCCTGGATGGCACCCGCATGCTGGAGGAGGAGAGGACAGCCAGGAGACAGGAGAGGAGACTCAGGAGGAACACACCTACGGTTGCTGTTGCCACTACCACCACCACATATACGTGTCCTACCTGCAACAGGATTTGTGGATCCAGGATAGGGCTATTCAGCCACGAACGAACTCACCGATAGAAGTGGACGTCATCATCGGATTCGATGGACAACCATAAGCAAGTAAGCAAGTGTGTGTGTGTGTGTGTGTGTGTGTGTGTGTGTGTGTGTGTGTGTGTGTGTGTGTGTGTGTGTGTGTGTGTGTGTGCGCGTGCGTTTGCGTGTGCGTGTGTGTGTGTGTGTAATCATGACAGTCTAACCACTTAAACCCTCTTCATTAGTTGAATGGGATCCACCAGGGCTCTGTGCGAGTCTGGATGGATCCAAATTCCAAATACTACATAATTACAGTACATCATCACGCAATGACATCACAACATTGTCATCACAACCAATGCACTTGTCTTTAAAAGCAAACGTCCAATAAACCAAACGTCATTCAACAACTATTCCAACTAATTAAATTGTTGTTTAACAACTTATCCAGTAAATTAAATCCACTGATTGACAGCGTTGCTGGAGTGTGAAATGATTCACTGGACAATACATCTAAAAGGAGGACCTAAAGAGTGCTGCCATGCTGCTGTGGTAGTCGGACACAAGCTGTACTCATTTGGAGGATACAACAACAAGGACCAGATTGAAGTCCACATCTTCAACACAGTGTCTTTGCGTTGGAGGAAGTTGCCCCCAGTGACAAATGGAAGAGGACCTCCAATGGAGGTTCCAACCGGGCGCTTTGGCCACACAGCTGTGCTGGTAGAAGAAATAGTCTACATCTGGGGAGGGAAGCCTTACTGCAATGTGCTTTATGTCTTTGATGTTGACACCCACAGCTGGTTCAAACCCAATATTGCTGGGTCTATTCCAGAAGCAAGGAGCCGCCACTCAGCCTGTGTCCTGGAGAAGGTCATTTATGTGTATGGAGGAGTCACCCACCTGACTGTATATACTAATGACATGTACAAGTTGGACACCACCATAATGGGCTGGTCTTTAATTAACGCCAGAGGCACTGCACCACCTGCTTCCTACAGTCACTCTGCCAGCATCATTGGAACAAAGATGTTTGTATTTGGGGGCTGGGGGAGCCAGGGGAGATTAAACAACAATACTGTGTTTGACACAGAGACCAACTGCTGGCTGAAAACACTTTCTGCACAGCGTCTCCCAGAAGAATGTTCACATCATTCAGCCTTTGCCTACAATGGAGAGCTGTACGTATTTGGTGGCTGCAATGGGAAACAGCGCTTAAATGATCTGTGGAAATTCAATCCAGAGACCTTTTCCTGGAATCAGGTAGAGCCCAAGGGGAAAGGCCCCTGTGGGATGTATGGGATGTGCTGTTGCATGGTGGGAGATCGTATCATCATCTTTGGAGGATACAATTGCAAATCATACAGTACATTCACTGATGACCTGTACATGTTAGATTTAAGTCCTAGCCTGAAGACGTTATGCAAGCTATCAGTTGTTCATTATGGTCTGGATGAGTCTGAACTCCCACATGACATCAGGTGGGAACTGGCAACCATGACTACCAACAGCAACAAAACAAAATGACAGCCCCCCCCCCCCCACACACACACACACACACACACACACACACACACACACACACACACACACACACACACACACACACACACAGTGAGCCCACTACATTAACCCTTAAGTTCTGTTCGGGTCCGTTTTGACCCGTTTTACATTTTCATTTGAAAAAAAAAGGTAGAAGTTTAAAAAATTTCCACCTGAAACTCACTGGCCTTAAAGATTCTTCTGAGATGAACGTGTAAAAAAATATTTTTGCACTACACCCATGCTACACCCCCCTCATATTTTTTGAACCTTAAGTTCTGTTCGGGTCCGTTTTGACCCGTTTTACATTTTCATTTGAAAAAAAAAGGTAGAAGTTTAAAAAATTTCCACCTGAAACTCACTGGCCTTAAAGATTCTTCTGAGATGAACGTGTAAAAAAATATTTTTGCACTACACCCATGCTACACCCCCCTCATATTTTTTGAACCTTAAGTGCTGTTCGGGTCATTTTGACCCGGAAGCACATAATTATGCACAGAAATACACAGTATTGTGCCAAAACACAGACACACAGCCCCCCCCTTCTAACACCCCCTTCCGAAGCCCCCCTGTCTGATTTACATTTGTTCCTATAAGCATGAGCAATATTGCCCAGTATTAAATAAAGTCGTTTTTTTACATGAATTCCAGCTAAATCAGTAAAAACGCCTAGCTCGTTCAGTGTTTAATGTGATATAGCAAAGCAGAAATGCAAACATTTACCATATATATCATATGAATTGTTTGGTATTGAGTCAAAGACAATGTATCATGAATATTTGTTAAGTTAAAATTTATATTAGTGTTTTTTTTTTTTTAAACCAAATATCCCCCGGGTCAAAATGACCCGAACAGAACGAAGGTGTAGTGAATCTGAACAGAACTTAAGGGTTAAATAAACAAATAAATAAATAAACAACAACATGGTCTAAGCATAGAAACACATATCGTCGTTGTCGGGCGGAAACCTCGTATCTCCAAGTTTCAAACGTGTACTTTCTTTCGCAAAGTAAAGCCCTGCTTCATCTTACAAGGCCGTCGCACAAAATTAGTGAAAACAGCAGATCTTCAAGCACACGCCTCGTGTTGCGTGCTTGTAGAACGGCTGTTTTCACTAATATAAAACATTTTAAAATTATAAATACAAAGCAAAAGGTCTTGGACATACAAGGTTTTCACCCGACAACGACGATATATAGGTGTCAATCTGTCATAGGTGAATAGGTGACAGATTTTTTTTTCCCCAGGTGACGGGTGTTTTTCTTTTTTTTTTTTTCATGTGACAGTTTTTTCCCCCAGGTGACAGATGTTTTATCTTGTAGGCGACACATGTGTCCTTTCCTCCTACAGGTGACAGATGTTTTATCTTGTAGGTGACACATGTGTCCAGAGCTGAAGGGGGGCGGGGCCAACATCAACGTAACAGAGAAGAACAAGAAGGAGTACATGGACCGCATGGTGAAGTGGAGGGTGGAGAAGGGCGTGGTGCAGCAGACCGAGGCCCTGGTCAGGGGCTTCTATGAGGTGTGTGTGTGTGTGTGTGTGTGTGTGTGTGTGTGTGTGTGTGTGTGTGTGTGCGTGTGTGTGCGTGTGTGCGTGTGCGTGTGTGTGTGTGTGTGTGTGTGTTTGTGTGCGCACGGCACCGAGTGCCGCGCTGCGAGCTTGTAGATCTGCTATTTTTTGTTTAAATCTAGAAAACGTGTGCAAGTCTTTGAATATTTTGACCCAATTCTATAAGTGTCTTCCAAATCCTAATGTTTTTTGAAAAACCTATATTTCCTATGTCAGTGGTAGGGCATTAACCAAAAAGTCGACAAGTCGACTTCAATTACAAGTCGACTCCCACCAGGGAAAAAACAAAAAACAAACTAAAAAGGTATTTTTTCATCATTATTTTTGCTCCATGTGTACGTGTGTAGTGTGTACAGCATTCAAACCGTAGGATTGCTTATCGTCAAGGAAAGAATGATTCTCTCATTTTCCAACTGTGTTTTTTCAATGGAATTGAGCACAGGGCAGGGACATGCTGGGCCCCTGATTCCAGACAATTGGACTCGAGTCATGATGACTCTACTTGACTCGGACTCAAGTCCCAAATTTGACGACTTGCGACTTGACTTCGACATAAGGGCAAAAACTTGAGACTCGACTTGACTTGAGACACGCTGACTCGGACGACTTGCCGCTACGCCACTCACCAAAGCAGTCGTGAACTTTAATTGATTGATTGATTTGATTGATTGGAGACAGGCATGTAAGCGAGAGCAGTCAGAGCACAAGCACGGAAGCAGCCAAACACTATGATCAGATCTGCATGGTATTTTATGACATTAACTTTAGGAAGAAAGTTTTGCTCTTCAAGATATAAACCTGAGATATAACCTTTGACTCGACTTGAAAAGCTTGTGACTTGACTCGACTTGATAACCTTGTGACTTCGACTCGACACGACTCGACACGACTTGACTCGACGCGACTTGACATGACAACCTTGTGACTCGACTCGACTTGACTTGACAACCTTGTGACTCGACTCGACTTGACTTGCCCACAACGGACAAAATTTGAGACTTGCTTGAGACTTGTACCAAATGACTTGTGACTTGCTTGGGACTCGGATCAGAGGGACTTGTACAATTCTCTGCCTGATTCAGCCCGGGTAAAAGAGTTGGAGAGGCCCTCATTGCGCGCTATAGAGAGATCTCTCTCTATAGCGCTGCTGCTACTCAAAGATTTGCCATTTCAGATCATGACAAGTGACAAGCTAGTGGGCCAATTACATGAGTTATATTTTGTCGTTGTCAGGTGGAAACCTTGTATGTCCAAAAGTGTTTGTTTTTTATTTATCATTTTAAAAATGATTTAAACTAGTGAAAACAGCCGATCTACAGGCGTTGTGTGCTTGTAGATCTGCTGTTTTCACTACTTTTGTGTGACGGCCTTGTATGATGAAGCAGGGCTTTGCTTTGCAAAAAAAACTACAAATTTGAAACTTGGAGATACAAGGTTTCTGCCCGACAGTGACTATTTACTTTGTTGGCCACCCAGCCCCCAAAATGGAACGAAGGCAGACATTTTATTTTTTTAATTTTCTCCTAATGGCCGGCCTGGACCGGCCGGGAATGAACCGGCCGTTCGGGAGTTGTCCCGCTTTTCCCAATGGCCAGCACGTCCCTGGCACAGGGTTTTTCGTTTTGTCCCGACTCGTTTTGTCGACTTTCAAAAATCACAAGTCGTAAATGCCCTAGTCAGTGGTGCACTGACCTGTCCAAACACATCCCCCAAAATGACATGTATTTGGCCGCAGATCCCCATCTCAAAATATGTTGTTCCAGGGACCTCCCAGAAGCAAACATTTTAGTCACAAATGTTCGCTTTAATAAAAGGTTTCTTCAAAGATTTGCCAAAAGAATCTTGGTTTTTCAAAAATAGCGGATGAAATGCAGAGAGCTTGTTTATCTGCCACTTTTTCAATAGTTAAAGTATAAAATAATTCCAGCCATGAATGGGTTAACGGGTGCGTTCATGTGTGTGTTGATTTCGTTGACTAAAACTATGACGCGACTGTGTTTTTTTCACTGACGAAAACTAAATAAAAACTAAGCTGTGATGACTAGAACTGAGACTAAAGCCCTTTGCACACAGGACAGTTGCGTTTTTTCCGTTTGCTGTATGAATAAAACGCTTTGGATTTGGTGTGCAATGCTGTGCGGAATCGGCGCTGCGGATCAAAAAAGGAGTCATAAAAGGAGTGATAGGTTTTTTACCGCATGCGACAATGCGCACGAATCGAACTGGGTTCGATAGAGAGAAAAAAACGCACGGCCGCAGCCACTCGTCGCACGGCTAATTTGGATCCGGTGTGCTTGAGGTCGTAGAGAATCATTGTTTTCTTTTAAAAAAATGAAATTGTCCGTTTTATCCTTGCGGATAAACGCGCCTGTGTGCAAAGGGCTTAAATGTATTGACAATTTCGTCAACAAAATAAAAACTAGACTAAAACGTTAGCGAGGGACTAGTGGAGAAGAGAGTCATTTGGTTCCTCTCAGGTGTTGCTTGCTGAAAAAGCAGATCTACAAGCTCACAACATGTCGCAGTGCGACGCGTTGTGAGCTTGTAGATCTGCTATTACGTAGGATTTTTAGTCAACTAAAATCAGACTAAAACGTACTTTTCACGTGACTAAATTATGACTAAAACTAAATTAAATTTTATTCAAAAGACTATGACTAAAACTAAATCAAATTTTGCTGTCAGAAACAACATTGGTTTGTGTGTGTGTCGTCCAGGTGATTGACAGCAGGATGGTGTCGGTGTTCGACGCCAGGGAGCTGGAGCTGGTGATCGCCGGCACCGCCGAGATCGACCTGACAGACTGGAGGAACAACACCGAGTACCGAGGAGGTATACTCCCTCTGTCTGTCTGTCTGTCTGTCTGTCTGTCTGTCTGTCTGTCTGTCTGTCCCATAGACCACTGGTTCTCAACCTTTTCAGGTTGTGACCCCCCAAAATAATCATATTTTAACTGGGGACACCCCACCCTGACGAGCTCTAAGAGTTGAGGCATTACATTTTGTATAACATGGTTCTATAGAACAGTGAAGTCATGACGTGACTCGCTCATCCCGTGGTTCCACGGAAGTAATTATCTATGGAGAATAACATTGGGTCATCTTAAATCGTCTCATATAAGCATTGTGGTCCAAAAATAAACAAACAGCCTTTGCGATATTGTCAGCGAGGTGGCTCTGTATGGTTTATGATAGTCAGTCACTCATAAGTGATAAAGCCTGTTTCAAGCGAAAATGTAACTAATTCGGCGACAGTAACATTAGGGTTTTTTCATCACCAGGTGATTCTTCATATCCATATGAGTCAAACCGCTGAGATAATTTGTTTATAATTGGAACACAGTTCTTATATGACGCAATATGAAAAAGGTCTATGGGAATTCAGAATGGGGGAAGAAAACCGCGAACCAGGTAGATGTGTAAATTACGTCACACTTCACTACTCAATTGAAAATAGACGATCTACATGCTCACAACGCCTCGCAACACGAGGCGTTGTGAGCATGTAGATCAGCTATTTTCACAATTTCTCAAAACGTTTTCTCAAAACGTTTTCTCAAAACGTGTCGCGTTGCGAAGCGCTTTGAGCTTGTAGATCTGCTATTTTTGCTTTGTTTGACTTGGAATCCTGAATATTTTTTTGCAATTTTTTTTATTGGAATCCAGAAACGGAAATTGAACATTTTGATTGTTAACTTTATGAACTTAAATACAAATACGTTGGACGTAAAAAAGACTTTCAAACATTTTGTACTTTTACTTTTGGTACTTTAAGTACTGTTTTGATGTCAATACTTTCATATTTTTACTCAAGTACATTTTGAATTCCGGACTTTTACTTGTAAAAGAGAACATCTACATTACAGTATTGATACTTTTACTTAAGTAAAGAATGTGAGTACTTTTTTCCACTACTGGAAGCCCCGTGCTTATAGAATGCTATTTTTTCTCTGCAGGTTATCATGACGGCCACATCGTGATCCGGTGGTTCTGGGGAGCGGTGGAGCGCTTCAACAACGAGCAGCGTCTGCGGCTGCTCCAGTTTGTGACGGGGACGTCCAGCGTGCCGTACGGCGGCTTCAGCGCCCTGCGGGGCTCCAACGGGCTGCGGCGCTTCTGCATCGAGAAGTGGGGCAAGACCACCGCGCTGCCCAGGTCAGCCCAGAGCCAGGTTTAACCCTGTTAAGACCGGGGGAACGCGTTATTACGCATTATTACTTTAACTTTTTATTTTATGCTTTAACTATTTAACTTTAACTAAAAATAGCAGATATACAAGCTCACAGCCGCGCTGCAAGCTCGTAGATCTGCTATTTTTGAAGAATCATGAAGATTTTAATATTTTTGTCCCGATTCTGTAAATGTCTTCTAAATCCTTCTTCTAAAGCAGTGGTTCTCAAACTTTTTCATGTCAAGGACCCCCAAAATGATAGATATTTGGCCGTGGACCCCTATCTCAAAATATGTTGTCCCAGGGACCCCCGCCCCAGAAGCAAAGATTTGAGTTGAAAATTATATATTCAAAGATTTGCACAAATGTTCACGACTTTTCAAAGCGTGGTGCCGCGCTGTGAGCTTGTATATCTGCTATTTTTCAGTAGCTAAAGTATAAAAGTAGTAAGATGCCGCAGGGCAACATGCAACCTCGCCCTAAAGGTTGTGCCAATTCTTGGCCATCTGGCCAGTGATGTATATCGGACCAATTAACCATTGGAGACCCCTGGTACAAATATATGGAGATTCATGTACTGCATATGGAGATGTTCTGTGAGAGCCCAAACATGCTTACTGCAAGTAAAATGCTGTCTATGACATCTGACATCATACCCTTTTATGCCCATACATGGATATCCCTGTCTGTAGAACCAGCCGTTAGTGTGGTATGTGGCCTCCATAGGCCTATATAGGTATTCCCATATGAAGTCCTGTTAGATATGGGCTTAATCAGGGAACTCCATATGGGCATAAAAGGGATTATGTTAGTGTGACATCACAGTGAAGCCAGAGCGTGATGTCAGAGCGGCAAACCCATTCTGTTAAGAGTCACATGTCACAGTGATGTGTCAGGGGAACCACAGTGTCAGGCATTATAGACAGAGATACGGACAAGCTGTGACCGTTCACATACTAAACTGCGACCTACGGTCGCAATAATTCCAGGTCTTAATGGGTTGAAGGGGTGGCGATTATAGCGTAGCGAAGTCCTGACGGCACTCGTTCATCCCCTGGTTCCCGGAAGTAATTTCTCTTTGGAGTATAACATTAGGTCATCTTAAAATATGCAGGTTTTCATACTAAACGTGACCTATGGTCACGATAAGTCACCATTCTCCTCCTATTCCATGCTATAAAGATATTCTGAAATTGCAAAAAACGTGACGAGAAATACATTCATTTTAAAGTGCCATTCTCATAGGAGTGTGGATTTTTTCTATGGACTACCATGTTGGCCCGCATATAGGACGACATTTTATTCTATAAAACACATCCTCAAAATATGGGGTTGTATTATAATCGAGGACTAGACATTTTCCATTGGCATTCAAAGATTTGAAACAAAAATCAAGATTTTTCAAAAAATAGCAGATCTACAAGCTCGCATCACGGCACTCAGTGCCGCGCTGTGAACTTGTATCTGCTATTTTTTAATAGTTGATGCATGAGAACGTAATACAAATAATTCATGTCCTTTGTGTGTGTGTGTGTGTGTGTGTGTGTGTGTGTGTGTGTGTGTGTGTGTGTGTGTGTGTGTGTGTGTGTGTGTGTGTGTGTGTGTTTTAGGGCTCACACGTGTTTCAACCGTCTGGACCTTCCTCCCTATCCGTCCTACACCATGCTGTACGACAAACTCCTCACCGCCGTGGAAGAGACCAGCACCTTTGGACTGGAGTAGCATCTCCACACGCACACACACGCACACACACACATATGCACGTGCGCACACGCGCCAACAAGTTTTGGACCTGGTGTTTACACCCACACACACACACACACACAAACTGTCACACAGAATTGTATCAGTGAGTCGTCCTGAAATAAATCAAGTTGTGCTGAGCGGATGGGAGCCGAGGCCACCATGTTTGTGCCCCCTGAAGCGTCGTCACAGCGCCGGTGTCCCCAGGGTGGCATGCAGAGTCACACCCACCACCACATCCTCCATGGGAAGCGTCACTGTGATGTCACTGTGATCCCGGCCGCGCCACCAAACCACACGGGGACAATGCTAGTCCACTCTTAAGGCTCAATAGCCCCTTTTCCACTGCAAGGTGGAACCAGAACTTTCAGGAACCTGAACCTATTTTTTTGGTTCTGGTTTTGTTTCCATTGCGTACGGCCCGGTTCCAGACGAGGTTCCTGGAACCTTTTTTTTGGTCCTGCTCCTGAGGTAGAACTAAACTTAAGTTCTGGGAACCTATGGGCGGGGCCAGCAGCACTGCTGGTCTTTTTTTGGGACCTTCCCGGTTAGTTCTGGTTATATGGAAACATAAGAAGAACTTGGTCCCGGAACTTCGCAGGTTCTTGAAAGCTTTTGGTTCTGGAAAGTTCTGGTTTCAGTTCTGGGTCGGCCTTACAGTGGAAATGGGGCTTATCATAGTACCGGGTGAAGAGCTATCACCTCACCGCGGTGTAGTTTTCTAGCTATCACCTAAAAAAAAATCAATAACCAAGCCTAGGTGATAGCTAGAAAACTACACCGCGGTGAAGTGATAGCTCTTCAACCTTGGACTATGATAGAGGCTTTACTGTCACTCGCTGGAAGTAGCCAGTAGTCAGCTTGACTTGAAGATGTTTTTTTTTTCTTCTTTTTTTGCATTTTGTTTGCGTCACACCTCAAAACAGTTGTACATTCAGAATGTTAATGTCCTTTGTTCACCAAAAAAAAAACGACGTGACAAACCTGTAAACCACGACTTCTCCAGATTGAGACCTGAATTTAGCATGAAGTCGATACTCAATATATTAAACACCAACCTTGAGAAAGTCTTGTCTTGTCTGTGATGCTGAGCGACTTAACCACCCAGGGAGTGTGTGTGAGATTGCTGGGGGGGTTTCCATGACGGGTTTCCATTCCAACACGTCCCCATTCCGAAACACCATGGTTAGCATTCACCAGTGTTGGCAGGTTAGCATTTCACCAGGTTAGCATTCACCAGCGTTGGCAAGTTAGCATTTCACCAGGTTAGCATTCACCAGCGTTAGTTTTACTGAGGTTAGGGTTAAGGTTAGACTCGACTCAGTAAAAAGTTCAGTTGAAGTCGACTTTATCGTTTGATGACGTCATCACATCACACACAACCCCCAGTTATTTTGGGGGGTCCCCAGATGATTAACTTAATGTGAAACATTGTTTTCTCACTCAACTGTAAACAAAGCAACATAAAGTTTAAGTGTATGGTATCTGCACATTTCTAAAGTGCTAATTTAAGGACTTTTTTAATACCTCTAAAATGACAAATTAAACATTGGCCAAATTGTCCAATCTATAGAGGCCGAAATTGTGAAAATAGCCGATCTACATTGCAAGGCATTGTTAGCATGTAGATCTGCTATTTTCACAATAGAAAGTTTTTTTTTTTTTTTTACTTTGACTTTCAACTTTCTCTGGTCGGATTATTAATTAATTAATTATCATTATTTCAAAACATTTTCAAAAAACATTCCCACATTTTTTTTTTCATTAATTAAAAACAAAATTCAATTATCTTTTCACTAATTTCATGAAGACATCAAAGAAAAATCTAAGAAATTCCATACGTTAGAAGAACACAAATGTTAAAGAAGTAGTGAAAATAGCCGATCTACAAGCTCACAACATGTCGCTTTGTAGATCTACTGTTTTCACTAGTTTGGGTAAAACGTCTTGATTTATTTTTTGGGTCACGAGCGAAAACATTTGCCAACCACTGTTGTTCACTGTTGTTCACACTTGCTATTCGCAAGTGTGACTCACGTCACGGCAACCACACTTTCAAATGAATTCTGTCCTTGTCCCTTTTAAGCCCATATATCCCTGAAGCCATCAATATTAAGCCCATATCTGGGAATGCCCATATATGGACATACTGTATATCAGTCTCTGTTGTTTCAGCGCGCCCTCGCCCTTAAAGGGATATTTCACTGTCAAAAAAACTTTTGGTAATTTTATCGTCTAATCTGGCTTTTATGAACACCCTGGACATTTTATAATTTGCTTGATTCAATACTTAGATATTTGATGTAAATGTTACCAGGCCCTCCAGGCCCAGGGCCTCTCCCCACACACACCCATTGTAACTTCAAACTTCATTTTAACCATGATAGATTCATTAAAAACACACATTACAATAGGCTGTGTTTTATCCTTAACTTTTTTCATTTATTTTTAATAATTATGAATTTTTGTATTTAATTTTTTCCATTTTCCCAAATAATTATTAGAAATAAATGAAAAAGGTTATCGAAAAAACACGGCCTGCTCACAGGGGCATTATGGTCACCAGAAAGAAATTATGGGTGTTTTTAATGAATGGTTAAATTTATCATGGTTAAATGGAGTTTGAAGTTACAACGTGTGTGGGGAGAAAAGCCCATAAGGTGTTTACCTGTTGAAAGAGGAATATCCCTTTAAGTCATCTTACTGGTCACCTCTGTTGACAAAGGGCCAAGACAGAATGTCTAGAAGGTCACCTATCTGTCTCTCTGTCTGCAGGATTACGCAACAACTACCAGACCAAACTACACAAAAGTCGCATTGGCCCACTTAGATGCAATATCATTTTCACATGGGGGTCCACTGCCAAATATATAACTTTGGTTTGAGCACCACTCATATACGGTAGCAACACATGTTTTTTCAGAAAACTGTTAGGATTTAGAAGACATAATCTGCCTCAGGTGTTAAGTCACTTCAACGCTGCATAATAATATTCACATTGTGTGTGGGTGTAATCATGACAGTCTAACCACTTAAACCCACTTCCTTAGTTGACTGGGATCCACCAGGGCTCTGTACTAGTCTGGATGGATCCAAATTCCAAATACTACATAATTACATCATCACGCAATGACATCACAACCAATGCACTTGTCTTTAAAAGCAAACGTCCAATAAACCAAATGTCAAACAACTATTCTAACTAATTAAATTGTTATTATTATTTAACAACTTATCCAGTAAATTAGGTGAACTGAGTCACAGTAGTGCTGGAGTGTGAAATGATTCACTGGACAATACATCTGAAAGGAGGACCTAATTATTCCTACCATGCTGCTGTGGTAGTCGGACACAAGCTGTACTCATTTGGAGGAAACTTCAGCTACCTGAACAACAGGGGCCGGATTGAAGTCCACATCTTCAACACATTGTCTTTACGTTGGAGGAAGTTGCCCGCAGTGACAAATGGAAGAGGACAAAGTCCTATTGAGGTTCCAACCGGGCGTGTTGGCCACACAGCTGTGCTGGTAGAAGAAATAGTCCACATCTGGGGAGGGGAGCCTTACTGCAATGTGCTTTATGCCTTTAATGCTGACACTCACATCTGGTTCAAACCCAATATTTCTGGGACTATTCCAGAAGCAAGAAAATTCCACTCAACCTGTGTCCTGGAGAAGGTCATGTATGTGTTTGGAGGATACAGCCAGCGGACTGGATGTACTAATGACATGTACAAGTTGGACACCACCATAATGGTCTGGTCTTTAATTAACGCCAGAGGCACTGCACCACCTGCTTCCTACAGTCACTCTGCCACCATCATTGGAACAAAGATGTTTGTACTTGGGGGCTGGGGGAGACAGGGGAACTTAAACAACAATACTGTGTTTGACACAGAGACCAACTGCTGGCTGAAGACACTTTCTGCACAGCTTCTCCCAGAAGAACGTTCAAATCATTCAGCCTTTGCCTACAATGGAGAGCTGTACGTATTTGGTGGCTTTAATGTGAACCAGTGCTTCAATGATCTGTGGAATTTCAGTCCAGAGACCTTTTCCTGGAAGCATGTTGAGCCCAGGGGAAAAGACCCCTGTGGGATATATGGGATGTCCTGTTGCATGGTGGGAGATCGTATCATCATCTTTGGAGGATACAAAGCAGGCAGAATACATCTTGATGACCTGCACATGTTAGATTTAAGTCCTAGCCTGAAGACGTTATGCAAGCTATCAGTTGTTCATTATGGTCTGGATGAGTCTGAACTCCCACATGACATCAGATGGGAACTGGCAACCATGACTACCAACAGCAACAAAACAAAATGACAGGTCACCAGGACGTCCCACACTAAAATGTGGATGTACGCAAGAAAGACGCAGGAGCGCAAAGCACCAACAAACCGTATCATCACCATCATGTCAAACACAAGCAGAAATACTCAAAAACGACTAACAAAACCTAATAATGCAGTGTCCAAAGGTCAGTGCGATAAAAACAACTAGTAAAAGAAAAAGAAAAAAGAAGAAAGGGTGACGCAGCAAGATTAGTGGAAGCGACGATGGAAGGCTCGTCTGAGGACGACCTAGAGAGAAAATTGTCAGCTCATAATGTAATAAAAGAATGAGTCCATAACGTAATAATGGATTTTTCTATAATGTAATAATGTGTTACATTAAGAACCACACGTAGCTGCTCATAATGTAATGACAGTTCATCATGTAACAATGGCCCATATTGTGGAGAAAAGTCTCACATTGTCATATGTATTACCTCTGTTGACAAATGTGGCAACTGTTAGCTGGTAACTAGGGTTGCCACCTTTCAGAAACTGAAATAAGGGACACCTCTTCCGGACGCGCGGTGGTGTGTGTTCCGGGCACGCGGCACTGCCACGTGCCAGGAAGAAAACGTGTGTTTTAAAGTCCCGAACCCCAGAAATACATAGAATTGTTATAACTAACACACAACATTGTGTAAGCTTTTTGCAGTTTGAAATCGGCAATTGTTTCTAAAATATGAAAATTAATTTGTATGCATATCCTACCTGACCTGGCGGAGACCCGTGCTCCGAAGAGCATTTTTTCTAGTTTATATATATTTTTTGCCAGGTCATTCAAGATTTGTGTTGTGAAATGTTTCAAAAATAAAATGTTCAAATTCAAAGACATTTTCAAAATGTCAAGCTCACACCATGTCACATTGCAAGCAGTTGTATGCTTAAAATACCTCTCCTGTGTTAGGTCTTGGGCATGACATTAAACTGCATCCGACTGTGGGGGCCTGGACCTAGAGGACAGAATGAGGGTACCCCTAACCACTGTTACCTCCAGGCGGCCTATGGCGAAGGCCCAGTACCTGACAGCCCCCAAACCAGGGTTACAGTGAAGACCCCCCTGCCTTGTGGGCACCTTTGGGAGAAGGAAAGGCTATGGGAGTAAACCCAGACAGAAAACCAGGAGTGGAGCCCCTAAGGCGGCTGGGTGTCACTGCTGACCCCCTGCCGGCAGCTCCTGCAGCCAAGCTGATGCCAGATGTATTGTTTTGCTCTCCTCTGGACCACATCAGTACAGCCGAGAGGGGGATTCTGACGATTGGGCAACCCAGGATCTCCATACTCCCTCCCCAGGCTTGCGCCCTGGAGAGGTCACTCCAGCCTCCCCCTGGTGGGAGGAAACAACACGGAAGCTGGCAGTCTACATCTACGGGTTATAAGATCCACCCGATTGGCGTAGTAAAATGGGACGCCACGGGTCAGCTTCGACGGTGGGAGTACACAGTGTTGGCTACCGCCCGCCTTAAGCCAGGTAGACCCCGGTCAATTGAAGGCCAACCCGCCAGCATCACCATCATCCTGGTGGGGTATAGGGTAAAGCTCGACTAGCAGACGTCAACACTGCAACAGAGTCAAACAGGATGAAAACGAAGATACCAGTTCTTCGAGTATCGAGCTGGAATGTTAGAACAATGCGCACAGGGCTCTCGGACAGCCTGGACCAAATTAACGACTCACGCAAGACAGCCATCATTGACCGCGAGCTCCATCGACTTAACGTTGACATCTCTGCCCTCCAAGAGACACGTCTCGCTGACTGTGGCTCTCTGAAGGAAAAACACTACACCCTCTTCTGGCAGGGCAAGAGTGCAGAGGAGACCCGGGAGTATGGCGTGGGATTTGCAGTAAGGAACACTCTGCTTCCCATGATGAACCCACCAACAGGAGGCTCTGAGCGGATCCTTGCAATCCGCCTATCCACCAGCAGCGGGCCAGCCAACCTGTTGAGTGCTTATGCCCCGACTCTCTGCTCAACAAGTTCTATGAGGAGCTTGATGCGGCTGTCAACACCTTCCCGAAGAACGAGCATCTGCTCCTTCTAGGAGACTTGAATGCCAGGGTGGGTGCCGACCATGAATCCTGGCCAGATTGCATTGGGCACTTTGGAGTGGGGAACATGAATGAGAACGGACAACGTCTGCTAGAGCTGTGCAGCTATCATAAGCTCTGCATCACCAACACCTTCTTTCAGACAAAGCCTCTGCACAGGGTCTCCTGGAGACACCCCCGATCAAAACGCTGGCACCAGCTCGACCTCATCATCACGAGGAGAGAGGCACTTAACAGTGTACATCTCACACGGACGTTCTACAGCGCTGACTGCGACACGGACCAATCGTTAGTCCTCAGCAAGGTCAAGCTACAGCCAAAGCAGATCCATCACACCAAGCAGAAGGCTCGTCCACGCATCAACGCCAGCTGGTCAACCAACCCGGCTGTCACACAGCGCTTTCTCAGCTCCCTTGACCAGGCACTCTGTGCGCCGAACCGGCAGAATGCTGTGGACAAGTGGAACTTCCTACAGGACACCATCTATGAACAAGCCATTAGAACATATGGAAGGAGGACGAGAAGAAACGCAGACTGGTTTGAGGCCAGTGTGGCAGTGATGGAGCCAGTTATAGAGGCTAAGCGTACTGCCTTCATCAAGCACAAGGAAAACCCCTCACAGAGGAACCTTGACGCCTTGAGAGAGGCTAAGAGCAAAGCCCAGCGAATGGCTCGATGCTGCACCAACAACTACTGGCTTGAGCTCTCCTCAAACATACAGGTTGCCTCGGACACAGGAGATATCCGGAGAATGTATGAGGGGATAAAACAAGCGACCGGCCCGTTCATCAGGAAAACGGCGCCACTAAAAACTAAGTCTGGTGAAGTCATCAGTGACCGCGACAAGCAGATGGAAAGGTGGGCTGAGCACTACATGGAGCTATACGCCACAGAGAACACCGTGTCAGAGGAGGCTCTGAAGGGAGTTGCAAACCTGCCTGTCATGGAGGAACCCTGACAAGGAACCCACACAGGAAGAACTCAGCAAAGCCATTGACAGTCTTGCTAGCGGCAAGGCCCCAGGTGCTGACGGCATAACACATGATGTCATTAAACTTGGGAAACCGTCCTTGCTGCCACACCTTCATGACCTCCTCTGTCTCTGTTGGAGTGATGGAGCTGTCCCCCAGGACCTGCGTGACTCTAAGATCGTCACATTGTATAAGAACAAGGGAGACCGCAGTGACTGTAATAATTACCGGGGCATCTCCCTGCTCAACATCGTGGGGAAGGTTTTCGCCCGTGTTGCCCTTGGTAGACTCCACCTCCTTGCAGAGCGTGTCTACCCTGAGACACAATGTGGCTTTAGGGCAGCTAGATCCACGGTGGACATGATCTTCACCCTCCGACAGCTGCAGGAGAAGTGCCGGGAACAGAGGAGACCACTGTATCTCGCCTTTGTAGATCTCACAAAGGCCTTCGACCTTGTTAGATAGATAGATAGATAGATAGATAGATAGATAGATACCTTTATTATCCCAAGGGGGAAATTTAGTTGTCCAGTAGTAGCACAGCAGTATACAGTTATTTACAAAGTTACAGAGACGTAAGAAAGATAGATAAGAGGGAAAAAAACAAAACAAAGACAAGAGCAGTACAGTACCAATAAGGAGAAGGTGCATCAATAGAGGGGGCGAATAATATATAAGAATATATACATAAAGTGTCTTGCAAAAGAGACCATAGCAGTCAATGCTAGTTAGTGCAAACAAGTATCTCACTGTCAATGTTAAACAAAGCAAAAAATACTCAGAAACTACCAACACTAACAACCTAATAGTGCAGTGTCAAAAATCAGTGCGAAAAAAAGAAGAAACTAGGAAGCGTGTCACCGCAAGGCGCACATGAGCACTCTTCCTGGAAGGTCCTTAGAGGTCAAAGTCAATACAGCAATTGTTCCTTAGAGGTCAAAGTCAATACAGCAATGGTTCCGTAAGTCTAAGTTAGGAAGGGAGACCTTTTCAAGCGTCCGTTATGTGTCTCGTTGTACAGCTTAAGGGCAGCCGGTACAAAAGATTTTCCTAATCTCTCACATCTCCGTACTGGGTAGGTAAAGCGGTCGTTTCCTCTCTTACTCCAGTAACTGGTGATCTCTAGATGGAGGGGGTGGGAGGAGTTCTCCAAGATGGAATCTAGCTTCTTCGCAGTGCGCACCCTGGTTACTTCCTCCACCCCCTGCAGAGAGGACCCAACGACAGAGCCTGCTTTCTTCACCAGTCTGTTTAGGTTAAACGTGTCACCTGCTCTGTTGTTGCCACCCCAGTATGTTATGCCAAAAAAGAGGACACTTGCCATGACAGACTGATAGAACATCTGTAGCATCCTATTGCACACCCCAAACGATCTCAGTCTTCTCAGGAGGAATAGCCTGCTTTTCCCCTTGCTGTGAATCGCCTGCGCGTTGTCCGACCAGTCCAGTGAACTATTCAGGTGTACTCCGAGGAATTTGTAGTTATCCACGAGCTCAACCACCTCACTGTTAATGGTGCTTGGCACCGGGGGGACTCTCTTGGAGGTGCGGAAGTCCACCACCATCTCCTTAGTCTTGCTTGCGTTGAGCTTGAGATGGTTGTCCTCGCTCCACTGCACAAAGTCCCTAACCACACCATCGTGCTCACCCGAGATCTTGCTGATCACTACGGTATCATCTGAGAACTTCTGCAGATGACAGGTCTTGGAGTTGAAGCGGAAGTCCGATGTATAGAGAGTGAACAGGAAGGGTGAGAGCACAGTTCCTTGAGGGGCCCCCGTGTTGCTCACCAGCACATCGGACCGACAGCCCTGCAGTCTCACAGACTGTGGTCTTTCTGAAAGGTAGTCTGTGATCCATGCCACAAAGCCCTTGTCCACCCCCATCAGCGTAAGCTTCTCCGCAAGCAGAGACGGTTGGATAGTGTTGAAAGCACTGGAGAAGTCAAAAAACATAATTCTGACTGTGCTGCCCAGATCTTCCAGATGGGTGAGAGACTTATGGAGCATGTAGGTGATGGCGTCATCAACCCCAATATCAGCCTGGTAGGCAAACTGAAGGGGGTCCAGGTGATCACTGACCGCCGGTCTCAGTAGGTTCAGAACCAGCCGTTCAAAGACCTTCATGACCTGTGATGTTAGCAGAGATGGTCTCTTCAAGCTGCTTGCAAAGATCGGCTGCCCTCCCAAACTCCTTTCCATCATAAAGTCATTCCATGACAACACACAGGGCTCAGTCTGCTGGGAAGGAGAAATATCAGAGGCCTTTCCAATCCACAGCGGTGTAAAGCAGGGTTGTGTTCTTGCGCCAACCCTCTTTGGAATCTTCTTCTCCCTCGTACTGTCGTCTGCATTTGGCTCATGTCCTGAAGGTGTCTACCTACACACCAGAGCTGATGGCAAACTATTCAACCCTTCCCGTTTGCGTGCTAAGACGAAGGTGACCAGTGTCCTTGTGAGAGAAAAGATTTTTGCTGATGATGCAGCACTAGCGTCGCACACCGAATCTGGGCTCCAGGTACTGATGGTCAGGCTATCATCTGCCTGTAAGGAGTTTGGTCTCACCATCAGCATAAAGAAGACCAATGTCATGGGCCAAGATGCTGAAACTCCATTTTCCATCTCCATCGACAATCAGACTCTGGAATGTGTCAACACCTTCACATACCTCGGATCCACAATCTCCAGCGATCTGTCACTCGACAAGGAACTGAACACCCGTCTTGCAAGAGCCGCCGTAGTGATGGCCAAGCTGTCACAAAGAGTATGGACAAACAACCACCTCTCTATGCGCACAAAGCTCCAGGTATATCAAGCTTGTGTTGTCAGCACCTTGCTGTATGGCAGCGAGGCCTGGACCACCTACACCAGGCATGAGAAACAGCTAAACAGCTTCCACCTGCGTTGCCTACGCCGCATCCTGGGGATCTCTTGGCAGGAAAAGATTCCAAACACAGAAGTTCTGGAACACGCTCAATCCACTAGCATGTTCACTATGCTGAGTCAGCGTCGCCTAAGGTGGCTTGGTCATGTCCACAGGATGGACTTCAGCCGGCTCCCCAGAGCTGTTCTGTACGGCGAGCTGTCAACAGGTTCCAGACCACTTGGTCGCCCACGCTTGCACTTCAAGGACGTCTGTAAACGTGACATGAAGCAGGCAGGCATCGATCACAACAACTGGGAGGAATCTGCTAAAGAACGTAGCGTTTGGAGGCAGACCGTCGCTACAGGAACTCGCCGTGCTGAGGAGAAACACATCTCCTTGCTGCAGGTGAAAAGACAGAAGAGGAAACTGCGTGAAGCAGCCCCCAATCCTGTACCAGACCCCTCTCCATTCGTCTGCGCAAAATGCACACGAGACTGTCACTCCAGGGTGGGGCTGTACAGTCACAGTCGCCGCTGCCAGAAGAATTGACCCCTCAGGCGCAATCCATTTACACTCCATAACGCAGTGTAAATGACTGCAGGCAGTGGCCGCTGGCCGGGCTACTAGTGGACTCCATGGACGTATACTGAAAGACTGTGACCAGACCAGCCACCGCACCGAGACACTGGATGTTTTATGTTTACGCTCACAGAATGCCCTTGCCTTCCGCGAGTGCCGCCAGTTTATTATTGTTAAATTTAGTGTTTGAGTGACAGACCTTTATGGGGCATTTGGGAAATACGGAACAATCTGCGTTCCGTATTGGTTCAATACGGAACGCAACATTTCATTCTCAAATACGGGACGAATCTGTATTTTACGGAACGGGTGGCAACCCTACTGGTAACGGACGGACGGACGGACGGACGGATGGACGGACACACTCACGGACAGAAAACATAATCTCGGCCATGCATATTGGCCTGGCGGAGACAATAATAATGTAATGTAATAATGGTCCATATTGTGGAGAAAAGTCATAGAGTGTCATATTTATTGTGATCGTAGGTCGCATGTAACTATGAAAATCCGCACCTCATGTTCGTCAGTCAGTCACGTCTCACGTCACGCTCCATATATGGCCAAAAATGAATTCATTCGCAAGTGTGACTCACGTCACGGCAACCACACTTTCAAATGAATTCTGTCCTTGTCCCTTTTAAGCCCATATATCCCTGAAGTCATCAATATTAAGCCCATATCTGGGAATGCCCATATAAGGACATACTGTATATCAGTCTCTGTTGTTTCAGCGCGCCCTCGCCCTTAAATATATATTTCACTTTCAGAAAAACTTTTGGTAATTTTATCGTCTAATCAGGCTTGTAGGAACACCCTGAACATTTTATAATTTGCTTGATTCAATACTTAGATATTTGATGTAAATGTTACCAGGCCCTCCAGGCCCAGGGCCTCTCCCCACACACACCCATTGTAACTTCAAACTTCATTTTAACCATGATAGATTCATTAAATTCCCTTTATTTTTCTGGTGACTCATACTACCCTCCTAATACGTGAGCAGGCCGTGTTTTATCCATAACTTTTTTCATTTATTTTTAATAATTATGTTTTGTATTTCATTTTTTAAATTTTCCAAATAATTATTAAAAATAAATGAAAAGGGTTATTGAGGAAACACGGCCTGCTCACGTATTAGGAGGGCATTATGAGTCACCAGAAAAAAATAATGGGTGTTTTAATGAATCTATCATGGTTAAAATAGAGTTTGAAGTTACAATGGGTGTGTGTGGGGAGAAAAGCCCATAAGGTGTGTCTGTTGACAAAGGGCCAAGACAGAATGTCTGTCCCCGAGGGGAGGAAGGTCACCTATCTGTCTCTCTGTCTGTCTGCAGGATTACGCAAAAACTACCAGACCAAACTACACAAAAGTGTTGCATTGGCCACACTCATTTTCACATGGGGGTCCACTGCCAAATATATAACTTTGGTTTGAGCACCACTCATATACGGTAGCAACATACGTTTTTTTTAGAAAACTGTTAGGATTTAGAAGACATAATCTGCCTCAGGTGTTAGGTCACTTCACGCTGCATAATATTCACATTGTGTGTGTGTGTGTGTGTGTGTGTGTGTGTGTGTGTGTGTGTGTGTGTGTGTGTGTGTGTGTGTGTGTGTGTGTGTGTGTGTGTGTAATCATGACAGTCTATCCACTTAAACCCTCTTCATTAGTTGACTGGGATCCACCAGGGCTCTGTACTAGTCTGGATGGATCTAAATTCCAAATACTACATAATTACATCATCACACATATGACATCACAACATTGTCATCACAACCAATGCACTTGTCTTTAAAAGTAAACGTCCAATAAACCAAACGTCATTCAACAACTATACCAACGAATTAAATTGTTGTTTAACAGCTTTATCTTATCTTATTAACTCCAGTAAATTAGTTGCACTGAGTCACAGCGGTCCTGGAGTGTGAAATGATTCACTGGACAATACATCTGAAAGGAGGACCTAAAGAGTACTGCCATGCTGCTGTGGTAGTCGGACACAAGCTGTACTCATTTGGAGGATACAACAACTACCTGGACAACAAGGACCAGATTAAAGTCCACATCTTCAACACATTGTCTTTGCGTTGGAGGAAGTTGCCCCCAGTGACAGATGGAGGAGGACAAAGTCCCATTGAGGTTCCCTCCGGGCGCTATGGCCACACAGCTGTGCTGGTAGAAGAAATAGTCTACATCTGGGGAGGACGGTATCCTTACTGCAATGTGCTTTATGCCTTTGATGTTGACACCCACAGCTGGTTCAAACCCGATATTACTGGGACTATTCCAGAAGCAAGGAGCTTCCACTCTGCCTGTGTCCTGGAGAAGGTCATTTATGTGTATGGAGGAGTCACCCAGCTGATTGTTAATGACATGTACAAGTTGGACACCACCATAATGGGCTGGTCTTTAATTAACACCAGAGGCACTGCACCACCTGCTTCAGCAGGCCACTCTGCCACCATCATCGGGACAAAGATGTTTGTATTTGGGGGATATGGGGGAGGCTTCTACAACAGCATCACAATGTTTGACACAGAGACCAACTGCTGGCTGAACATGCCTTCTGGACACCTTCTCCCAGGAGAACGTAGGTATCATGCAGCCTTTGCCTACAACGGAGAGCTGTACATATTTGGTGGCTGGAATGGGAAACAGTGCTTAAATGATCTGTGGAATTTCAGTCCAGAGACCTTTTCCTGGAAGCAGGTTGAGCCCAAGGGGAAAGACCCCTGTAGGATGTATGGTATGTGCTGTTGCATGGTGGGAGATCGTATCATCATCTTTGGAGGATACAATTACAAACCATACGGTACATTCACTGATGACCTGTACATGTTAGATTTAAGTCCTAGCCTGAAGACGTTATGCAAGCTATCAGTTGTTCATTATGGTCTGGATGAGTCTGATCTCCCACATGACATCAGGTGGGAACTGGCAACCATGACTACCAACATCAACAAAACAAAATGACACACACACACACACACACACACACACACACACACACACACACACACACACACACACACACACACACACACACACACACACACACAGTGAGCCCACTACATTAAATAAACAAACAAATAAATAAATAAACAACAACATGGTCTAAGCATAGAAACACATATCGTCGTTGTCGGGCGGAAACCTCATATCTCCAAGTTTCAAATGTGTACTTTCTTTCGCAAAGTAAAGCCCTGCTTCATCATACAAGGCCGTCGCACAAAGTAGTGAAAACAGCAGATCTTCAAGCACACGCCTCGCGTTGTGTGCTTGTAGATCGGCTGTTTTCACTAGTTTAAATCATTTTAAAATGATAAATGCAAAGCAAACGGTTTTGGACATACAAGGTTTTCACCCGACACCGACGATATATAGGTGTCAATCTGTCATAGGTGAATAGGTGACAGATTTATTTTTTTCCCCAGGTGACGGGTGTTTTTCTTTTTTTTTTTCATGTGACAGTTTTTCCCCCCCAGGTGACAGATGTTTTATCTTGTAGGTGACCAATGTGTCCTTTCCTCCTATAGGTGACAGATGTTTTATCTTGTAGGTGAAGAAGAGGAGAAAGAATCCGCACACTGTCTCTCAGCTCCCAAAAATTTTATTTAACACAGCGGGCAAAAAATAATTAACACAACGTTTCGGCCTATCTGGCCTTCATCAGGTGTATACTGATCTGTGATACTGAGTTCAGGTATATATATAGACTAGGGTATGCTGGGTAATAGGGGACTACACCCCAATGAACTTGGCTAATTGTTAATCAAGTAGGTCTGCTGTCAGTAGGCAGAGCAATCAGTAGTCTACTGAATGGCCATCAGAGGTAGGCCTACCATATATTCAGTTTAGATAGGCTGCAAAATAATGAACAAGAACCCACATCTTAACTGACAATAAAACGTCAGTGTTGCATACCTTATTACAGTCATATAACAATAAAAATGATCAGAGTAGACAAAAATTAAAAATCACAGTCAGATATCACAAAAAAGTATTAAAAACAGTGCCACAATGAATACAAAAACAAGTCAAAGGAAGGGTTTGAGGTCGAATTCCTCATTGAGACCATGCGGAGCCATAGTATTAAGGTAATTTATATAAAACATCTCTCTCTGTAACAAGCGTTGTTCCTGGTTGCCGCCTCTAGGGGGCTTTTCAACTTTTTCAATGCCAATATAACTAAAAGAGGTGATGCTGTGGCCTGCTTGTTTAAAATGTACAGCCACTGGGTTTTTTTCATCCCCACATCTGATGTTGGACCGATGCTCACTCATCCGGGTGCGGAGGGCTCTGTTGGTCTTGCCAACATATCCCAACCCGCAGGGACATTTAATAAGGTACACTACATTGGTGGTGCTACATGTTATCATGCCCTTGATTTTAATAGGTTTCCCACTATGTGGATGTGTATAAGTTTTGGTTTTTCTAGTAAAGACACACTTATCTTGTAGGTAACACATGTGTCCTTTCCTCCTATAGGTGACACATGTGTCCTTTCCTCCTACAGGTGACATATGTTTTATCTTGTAGGTGACACATGTGTCCTTTCCTCCTACAGGTGACAGATGTTTATCTTATAGGTGACACATGTGTCCTTTCCTCCTATAGGTGACAGATGTTTTATCTTGTAGGTGACACATGTGTCCTTTCCTCCTACAGGTGACAGATGTTTTATCTTGTAGGTGACACATGTGTCCTTTCCTCCTACAGGTGACAGATGTTTTATCTTGTAGGTGACACATGTGTCCTTTCCTCCTATAGGTGACAGATGTTTTATCTTGTAGGTGACACATGTGTCTAGGGCTGTCACGATGTGACATTTTACATGACGATTAATTGTCACAAATAATTGGCGATTAACGATTTAATTGTGTTTTTGACGTTGACAATTACATTTCTGTTTGGCTTTTAGGCTTTGAAGCTGCACATGGCAATCATGACACATAACCTAAATATACAAAAAAATTACTGACATATTTGACAACTTTAATTAAAAAAATAACATTGATAGCGGAAGTAGCCGATCTACAAGCTCACAACGCGGTTGCGATGCGACGCGTTGTGAGCTTGTAGATCTGCTATTTATACTATTTTTTACATTTTCTAAAAAATATATGAACATTTTTCAACATGGAAACGATTATGACGATTATGAAAAATAATCACGATTATTTAAAAAAATCACGATTAGACGATTATGTAGTAATTGTGACAGCCCAACATGTGTCCTTTCCTCCTATAGGTGACACATGTGTCCTTTCCTCCTATAGGTGACAGAGAGAGAGCTGAAGGGGGGCGGGGCCAACATCAACGTAACAGAGAAGAACAAGAAGGAGTACATGGACCGCATGGTGAAGTGGAGGGTGGAGAGGGGCGTGGTGCAGCAGACCGAGGCCCTGGTCAGGGGCTTCTATGAGGTGTGTGTGTGTGTGCGTGTGCGTGTGCGTGTGCGCGTGCGCGTGTGCGTGCGCGTGTGTGTGTGTGTGTGTCTGTGTGTGTGTGTGTGTGTGTGTGTGTGTGTGTGTGCATATGATTTTGCAGGCATGTGTGCATCTGTACAGCCTTGTTTCAAGCTTCTTTTGTTTTCATGTTGAATCGTATTCATGTTTTGATACACTAAAGGGGAACACACACTGGACGCGGAGGCGGCGCGGAGGCGGCGCTGAGGCGGCGCGTCAAAACATACGGCCCCATTATGTTCAATGAACGAACCCACACCGGCGGTGTCAGACGCGCGCAGTCGCGGCTCTGGCGCCTCGTCTGCCACGCCGATACGCCGCTGTTCTATTTTTCCAGCGTTGCCGCGCGTTGAACATGTTCTCCCATGGTTCTTCCACCGGGGAAATGGATGTGCTGTGTGGCAGCGCGACGCATCCAGTTGGGGTTACCGTGCGGCACTTCATGTGCGTCGATACCGCAACGCGACGCTGCGCAGCCGTTCGCATCCAGTGTGTGCTCCGCTTAAGAGAGAGAGAGAGAGTGTGTGTGTGTGTGTGTGTGTGTGTGTGTGTGTGTGTGTGTGTGTGTATGTTATATCACAATATTTTGACCCGATTCTATAAGTGTCTTCCAAATCCTTCTAATGTTTTTTGAAAAACCTATATATCCTATATGTCAGTGGTAGGGCATTAACCAAAAAGTCGACCAGTCGACTCAGTCGACTTCAATTACAAGTCAACTCCCACCAGGGAAAAAACTAAAAACAAACTAAAAAGGTGTTTTTAGAGGCCCTCATTGCGCGCTATGGAGAGAGATCTCTCTCCATAGCGCTGCTGCTACTCAAAGATTTGCCATTTCAGATCATGACAAGTGACAAGCCAGCGGGCCAATTACATGAGTTATATTTTGTCGTTGTCAGGTGGAAACCTTGTATAT
This sequence comes from Nannobrachium achirus, assembly GCF_963921795.1. Lineage (NCBI taxonomy): Eukaryota > Metazoa > Chordata > Actinopteri > Myctophiformes > Myctophidae > Nannobrachium > Nannobrachium achirus. The sequence continues at coordinate 66,922,587 of NC_137814.1, forward strand.
CCAAAACCGTTTGTTTTGTATTTATCATTTTAAAAATGATTTAAACTAGTGAAAACAACCAATCTACAAGCACACATAGATCTGCTGTTTTCACTACTTTTGTGTGACAGCCTTGTATGATGAAGCAATACAAATTTGAAACTTGGAGATACAAGGTTTCTGCCCGACAGTGACTATTTACTTTGTTGGCCACCTAGCCCCCAAAATGGAACGAAGGCAGACATTTTATTTTTTAATTTTCTCCTAATGGCCGGCCTGGACCGGCCGGGAATGAACCGGCCGTTCGGGAGTTGTCCCGCTTTTCCCAATGGCCAGCACGTCCCTGGCACAGGGTTTTGGGTTTTGTCCCGAGTCGACTTGCTAAAAGCACAAGTCGTTAATGCCCTAATCAGTGGTGCACTGACCTGTCCAAGCACCTCCCCCAAAATGACCTGTATTTGGCCACAGATCCCCATCTCAAAATGTGTTATTCCAGGGACCTCCCAGAAGCAAATATTTTAGTCACAAATGTTCGCTTTTAAAAAAGGTTTATGAATGGACACAAAAAACAACCAAAAAAAAAATGTTTTTTTTTTTTGGTTGGCAAAAAAAAAAACATTTGCCAACCACTGTTGTTCACTGTTGTTCACACTTGCTATTCACAAGTGTGACTCACGTCACGGCAACCACACTTTCAAATGAATTCTGTCCTTGTCCCTTTTAACCGATTTAGTGCCAATCCCGAGAATACTCGTGAAAAGTACTCAAAAAGTACATGGTGCCGATCCCGAGTATACTCGTGAAAAGTAATATATTATTGTAACGGCGAGTACAATACCGAGTACAATGGCGGAACCTCCGGAGACGAAATCCGTCGCTGATTTGTCATCATCACGGCTCCACGAGCACAAAATAGTCATCCCATAACATTGAGGTGGATGGGGGATCTCATCTTTAATGTCCATTATCTCAAAACTACACTTTAGAAGCGAAGATGGAGGCAGATGCTCGCTTATATAACACATGTATAAATGCTCCGATGCAATCCAGCATGGCACCACGTAAACAACGATCGGTTCCGGCGCAGGATGTGATGACGTCAGACCGGAAGTGTTCGCGCTATGGACTTCTGGCCTTCAAAATAAGATAACGGGAGTGAATGGGAGCCTGAAGGTGGCATCGTGGACTTTATAATCCGTTAAAGTCAGAGGCTTTAAATGGGTTAAGCCCATATATCCCTGAAGCCATCTATATTAAGCCCATGTCTGGGAATGCCCATATATGGACATATTGTATATCAGTCTCTGTTGTTTCAGCGCACCCTCGCCCTTAAAGGGATATTTCACTTTCAAAAAAACTTTTGGTAATTTTATCGTAAATCAGGCTTTTATGAACACCCTGAACATTTTATAATTTGCTTGATTCAATATTTAGAAATTTGATGTAAATGTTACCAGGCCCTCCAGGCCCAGGGCCTCTCCCCACACACACCCATTGTAACTTCAAACTTAATTTTAACCATGATAGATTCATTAAAAACATATTTCATTTTTTCCATTTTCCCAAATAATTATTAAAACTAAATGAAAAGGGTTATTGAGAAAACACGGCCTGCTCACGTATTAGGAGGGCATTATGAGTCACCAGAAAAAAATAATGTGTGTTTTTAATGAATCTATCATGGTTAAAATGGAGTTTGAAGTTACAATGTGAGTGGGGAGAAAAGCCCATAAGGTGTGTCCCTGTTGGAAGTGGAATATCCCTTTAAGTCATCTTACTGGTCACCTCTGTTGACAAAGGGCCAAGACAGAATGTCTGTCCCCGAGGGGAGGAAGGTCACCTATCTACCTCTCTGTCTGTCTGCAGGATTACGCAACAACTACCAGACCAAACTACACAAAAGTGTCGCATTGGCCCACTTAGATGCAATATCATTTTCACATGGGTGTCCACTGCCAAATATATAACATTGGTTTGAGCACCACTCATATACGGTAGCAACATACGTTTTTCAGCAAACTGTTAGGATTTAGAAGACATAATCTGCCTCAGGTGTTAAGTCACTTCAACGCTGCATAATATTCACATTGTGTGTGGGTGTAATCATGACAGTCTAACCATTTAAACCCTCTTCATTAGTTGAATGGGATCCACCAGGGCTCTGTGCTAGTCTGGATGGATCCAAATTCCAAATACTACATAATTACATAATCACGCAATGACATCACAACATTGTCATCACAACCAATGCACTTGTCTTTAAAAGCAAACGTCCAATAAACCAAATGTCATTCAACAACTGTTCCAACTAATTAAATTGTTGTTTAACAACTTATCAGTAAATTAGTTGCACTGATTGACAGCGTTGCTGGAGTGTGAAATGATTCACTGGACAATACATCTGAAAGGAGGACCTAAAGAGTGCTACCATGCTGCTGTGGTAGTCGGACACAAGCTGTACTCATTTGGAGGATACAACAACTACAACAAGGACCAGATTAAAATCCACATCTTCAACACATTGTCTTTGCGTTGGAGGAAGTTGCCCCCAGTGACAAATGGAAGAGGACAAAGTCCAATGGAGGTTCCAACTGGGCGCTATGGCCACACAGCTGTGCTGGTAGAAGAAATAGTCTACATCTGGGGAGGGAAGCCTTACTGCAATGTGCTTTATGCCTTTGATGTTGACACCCACAGCTGGTTCAAACCCAATACTGCTGGGTTTATTCCAGAAGCAAGGAGGTTCCACTCAGCCTGTGTCCTGGAGAAGGTCATTTATGTGTATGGAGGAGTCACCCAGCTGTCTGTATATACTAATGACATGTACAAGTTGGACACCACTATAATGGGCTGGTCTTTAATTAACACCAGAGGAACTCCACCACCTGCTTCCTACAGTCACTCTGCCACCATCATTGGAACAAAGATATTTGTATTCGGGGGCAGGGGGAGACAGGGGAACTTCAACAACAATACTGTGTTTGACACAGAGACCAACTGCTGGCTGAAGACACTTTCTGCACAGCTTCTCCCAGAAGAACGTTCACGTCATTCAGCCTTTGCCTACAATGGAGAGCCGTACATATTTGGTGGCTGGAATGTTAAACAGTGCTTAAATGATCTGTGGAAATTCAATCCAGAGACCTTTTCCTGGAATCAGGTTGACACCAAGGGGAAAGACCCCTGTAGGATGTATGGGATGTGCTGTTGCATGGTGGGAGATCATATCATCATCTTTGGAGGATTCACATACAATACAGCCACTGATGACCTGTACATGTTAGATTTAAGTCCTAGCCTGAAGATGTTATGCAAGCTAGCAGTTATTCAGCATGGTCTGGAGCAGTCTGATCTCCCACATGACATCAGGTGGGAACTGGTAACCATGACTACCAACAGCAACAAAACAAAATGACAACAAAGTGACGGGTGTTTTTTTCTGTTTTTCCCCCCAGGTGACAGATGTTTTATCTTGTAGGTGACACATGTGTGTGTCCTTTCCTCCTATAGGTGACACATGTGTCCTTTCCTCCTATAGGTGACAGATGTTTTATCTTGTAGGTGACACATGTGTCCTTTCCTCCTACAGGTGACAGATGTTTTATCTTGTAGGTGACACATGTGTCCTTTCCTCCTACAGGTGACAGATGTTTTATCTTGTAGGTGACACATGTGTCCTTTCCTCCTATAGGTGACAGATGTTTTATCTTGTAGGTGACACATGTGTCCTTTCCTCCTATAGGTGACAGAGAGAGAGCTGAAGGGGGGCGGGGCCAACATCAACGTAACAGAGAAGAACAAGAAGGAGTACATGGACCGCATGGTGAAGTAGTAGTAGTAGTAGTAGTAGTAGTAGTAGTTAGTTTATTATTTGGTCATTTGTATGGTACAACGTGTTTTCCTTCATTTCTTTCAATCATTTCATTCACATAAACAGACCAAAAAAAAGCCATAAGCTGAAGCTTAAAGCTTATTGTGCTTACCCTTTGTGCCATTGAATTGAGATACACAATTGAGGAAAATATAATGACAGCAAACAAACAAAACAAGGAAACATAAAGACAACAAAAAAACAAAACAAACAAAACAAAAGACAACAAATAACAAAACAAAACAAAAGACAACAACAAAACTATAACACAAAATCTAACCAGAAGAAAAACTACAAGGAGATTTGACATCAGGTCAGTTAACAAAAGAAATAAACAAAAGGAAGAACAAGAAGACTATGGTCTAACCTTTACATTAATATATATATATATACATATATATATATATATATATATATATATATATATATATATATATATATATACAAATATATTTTTATATACGTATATATATTTTGATGTATACTAACTAAGTCATTTTTGTCATAATAGCTTATTTAATAACATGTATTATATATTAACATTTCCATGTCCCGTGAACCCTCATATACATGCATGCACGCATGTTCGTAAGCATACGTACATACATTGCATGTACAGACGTGGTCACTGTGTCATTATAACAATTTCTTATATCCATCAATAACCTTTGCTTTATAGGCTCTTTTGAATATTTTTATGGAGTTACTCAGTTTGAGGTCTTTGTCTAATTTGTTCCATAGGTTTACCCCACTGTCCGATATACATCTATCCATTGTTTTTATCCTTGCAATCTTTTTTTTTTTTGAATATTGCAGTTCCCCGAAGTTCATATCGACTTTTTCTTTGCTCAAACAGCTCCTGCATGTTGATAGGAAGTGACTTATTATGTGCTTTGTACATTATTACAGCGGTACTAAGGTTAACTAGGTCTTCAAATTTCAGAGTTTGGTTGTTTATGAATAATGGGTTTGTAGGTGCATAATAATCTGCCAGGTTTACTATTCTAAGAGCTTTCTTTTGTAAAATAAAAATGGAATGTGTTATTGTTTTAAATGTATTTCCCCAGATTTCAACACAGTAGGTTATATGAGGCATAATTAAGGAATTGTATAGTGTCTGGAGTGATTTTCTATTTATTATGTCTTTCATTTTATATAAGATGGCAATTGTTTTTGATAATTTGGTTTTTAAATTGTCAATATGGGGTTTCCAGGTGAGTTTATTATCTATGATAATTCCTAGGAATTTGATATGATTTACTTGTTCAATTTCTTTATTATTTATAGTTAATTGGATTGGTGAATTTACTTTTCTATTGCCAAATATAATGAATTTTGTTTTGCTAATATTTAGGGATAATTTATTTATGTCAAACCACTTTTTTAATTTTTTTAAGTCATCTTCCACAACCTGCAGGAGGTGTTCAAGGTCTGCCCCGGCACAATACAAACTGGTGTCATCAGCAAATAATACACACTGCATGTCTTGTAGAGCTTCACATATGTCGTTTATGTATAAAATAAATAACTTTGGACCAAGGACAGATCCCTGAGGGACTCCAAAGGTAACTGGTAGGGTATTGGACTCTACTCCATCTAAATGCACAAATTGCTTTCTTTCTTTAAGGTAGCTTTGGAGCCAAGACAAGGCAATGCCTCTTATTCCATATCTGTTTAATTTTTTAAGTAGTATGCTGTGGTCAATTGTGTCAAAGGCCTTCTGTAGGTCAATGAAGACCCCCACCGTGTAGTCTTTATCATTTATGGATGATGAAATATTTTCGACCAGTTCAACCACTGCCATTGAAGTTGATCTTTGTGCTCTGAAGCCATACTGGTGTTTACTTAAAAGATGATGTTTGTCAATGAAATTGTCAAGCCTTTCCACAAAGAGCTTTTCTATTATTTTGGAGAACTGAGATAGAAGAGAAATCGGTCTGTAATTAGTAAGTTGTTGTTTATCTCCGCTTTTGAATATTGGTATTACTTTAGCCGTTTTCATTTTATCTGGGAAGATGCCTGTTTGAAATGATAGATTGCAAATATGGGTAAATGGTGTTACAATGGTGTCTATGATTTATTTAATTATCTTCATATCAATGTTGGTGTTGTCTGTAGATGTCTTATTCTTAAATTTGTGTACAATTTTTAATATTTCATGTTCCGTTAAGGCCCTCTTACATCTAACGACTTGGTAAAGATTTCTCAATCTTAATAAAATCGGGGCTATTTGCGGCGCGCTCCCGTGACTCAGTCGTTACTCAATCGTTAAATGTGAGGTAGTGGTCCGACTCGATTTTTACCCCGATTTGAGACCCAGATTATGTTACGAGAATATCAAACTGGTTTAATATTTTCACAAATCGGGGCTGAGTCTGAATGAATACAATGACGTAGCCTAGCCTACAACCAAAACAGAACAAGCCAAAAGCCAAGCCATTCATTCCCCAAAAGACGCTGCCTGAGCTGCCAGCTTGGTCGTTGTTGGTGCGGCTACTACGGCAGCCCTTTATTAGTTATTGCTCCGCGTTTCCATTATTCCAAACATTCAACGTTGATAATAGTTGATAGGATCGATCTGCGCCGGCTGAGAGGAGAAAACTAGAGAGGAGAGGCACAGAGGGCTGAGGGAGGAAGGCGGAGCTCGGTGTGTGTGTGTGTGTGTGTGTGTGTGTGTGTGTGTGTGTGTGTGTGTGTGTGTGTGTGTGTGTGTGTGTGTGTGTGTGTGTGTGTGTGTGTGCACTGCATGTGCGTGATAGAAAAAGTAATCAAGTAAAAGTATCAATAATGCAATACTATGATGCGACGCGCTGTGACTGAGCTTGTAGATCAGCTATTTTCATTTATGGTTAGCCCAATGCTTTATAATAATATTATAATTTATTTTGGAACACAAGGCTATATAATACTCATATTTCAGCAAATAAAAGGGAATCTTTAACCAGTCTTTACAAAATCTTTGGAGGCATACACATCTAACAACTTAAATCTTTGAAAAATCATCCTACAGTCTTTGGGGAGTCTTTTTCAAATCTTATAGTGTGAGGGGTAGTCTTTAAGAAATCTTTCCCAAATCTGTCCACAATCTTACCAAAGTTGTTAGGTGTAAGGCTAGCTTTACAGCACAGATGAAGATGGAGTGTGGGTTCATGTTAATGAGACTCTCATCCAGACCACCCTGATCTCTATGCAGCTCAATATCCCTAGCAAGAGTTGGTCCTACACTGACAAAAAAATTATTAAATTCTTTTGCGATGTCCCTTGTATTTTCGATGATGCGGTCGTCTTTTTTAATGAAGTTTGGAAATTTGGGTTTACCCGCGCCCTCTTTAATTATACCATTAAGTATTTTCCATGTACCTTGAATGTTAAGTGGAGGGTGGAGAGGGGCGTGGTGCAGCAGACTGAGGCCCTGGTCAGGGGCTTCTATAAGGTGTGTGTGTGTGTGTGTGTGCGTGCGTGCGTGCGTGTGTGCGCGTGCGCGCGTGCGTGCAGGGACGTGCTGGGCCCCTGATTCAGCCCGGGAAAAAAGAGTTGGAGAGGCCCTCATTTTGTTTTTAGTTATATTTCGTCGTTGTCGGGTGGAAACCTTACATGTCCAAAACCGTTTGTTTTGTATTTATCATTTTAAAAATGATTTAAACTAGTGAAAACAGCCGATCTACAAGCACACAACGCCTCGCGGTGCGAGGCGGTGTGTGCTTGTAGATCTGCTGTTTTCACTACTTTTGTGCAACGGCCTTGTATGATGCTTTACGAAAAGATTTATAAATTTGAAACTTGGAGATACGAGGTTTCTGCCCGACAGTGACGATTTACTTTGTTGGCCACACAGCCCCCAAAATGGAACAAAGGCCGACATTCTTTTTTTTTCTCCTAATGGCCGGCCTGGACCGGCCGGGAATGAACCGGCCGTTCGGGAGTTGTCCCGCTTTTCCCAATGGCCAGCACGTCCCTGCGTGCGTGCATGCGTGCGTGTGTATATGTTTTTGCAGGCATCTGTACAGCCTTGTTTCAAGCTTCTTTTGTTTTCATGTTGAATCGTTTGCATCCATGTTTTGATACACTGAGACGTGTGTGTGTGTGTGTGTGTGTGTGTGTGTGTGTGTGTGTGTGCGTGCATGTGCGTGCGTGTGTGCGTGCGCGCATGGCACTGAGTGCCACACTGCGAGCTTGTAGATCTGCTTTTTTTTTTTTTTTTATCTAGAAAGTGTGTGCAAGTCTTTGAATATTTTGACCCGATTCTATAAGTGTCTTCCAAATCCTTCTAATGTTTTTTTGAAAAACCTATATTACCTGTATGTCAGTGTTAGGGCATTAACCAAAAAGTCGACAAGTTGACTAAAAAGGTATGTTTTCATCATTATTCTTGCTCCATGTGTACGTGTGTAGTGTGTGTACAGCATTCAAACCGTAAGATTGCTTATCGTCAAGGAAAGATGATGGAATTGAGCACAGGGCCAACGTGGGACCAATGCAGTCAAATGCTCTACCACTGAGACATGGGCTTCTTCCACTTCCAGGTGAACTAAAACAAGCGCTCATTTCCCAATATAACTGTTTTTTCAAACTGTAACCTATACATTAGAGAGTGCCGTATCATGTTATTTTTTTTCTCCCATTTCAATACTTCAATACTTTACTGTCATCTGACAGCACTATCAGTGTTACTCAATACTTAGTCATCTTGACCTTTGGCTCTTTGCATACTTGGCTTGCTGTAGTTACTCCGAGGACCCCCTAGGGGTCCCCGGACCCTGCCCCACTGTTGAAGCCCTAAGCTTATACAGGGGTTGACACTAAGACTAAGGTCTCAGAGGCACTTGCCCTATCGGGCAAGTACAGGTCATGTTCTACTTGCCCAAAGGTCATGCCCACTTGCTTGAAAAAATAAATCGAATAGTCCATTATAAAATGAAAGTTAAAAATTTAATTACCGTTCAATTTAACACTTATTTTGTTTTCCTTCCTGGGGCTGTGCGATAAAAAAATGTCATACCTACATTTTTATCCAATACATAGCTATGATTGAATATGACTGGGTTCACACCTATTTTATATTTTTAAGTGTAGCAACAGTAAAAACAGCACATTATAGGTAGACACTAGACAGTGCTCTTATTTGACACTCCACAGTCCAGAAGACAGAGCACTCATATCTAATTGTTGTGTTTATAGTGCAGTGTTTCTCAACCACTGTGCCTGGGGACCTTTGGTGTGCCCCTGAGAAGGGTCAAGTGTGCCCCTTGAAACTGCTTGAAAGCCAGTATTGTATTTATGATTTTAAAAATGATTTAAAAACAGCCGATCTACAAGCACACAACGCCTCGCGGTGCGGGTAGAAAGATCTGCTGTTTTCACTACTGTTGTGCGACAGCCTTGTATGATGAAGCAGGGCTTTACTTTACGAAGAAATTTACAAATTTGAAACTTGGGAGATACAAGGTTTCTTCCCGACAGTGACGATATTTTCACCTCCGTATTATGTTGGATTCTTGCGACATGAAAAGTGTGCCAATGCAGAAAAAGGTTGAGAAACACTGTTATAGAGGGTTCCATCCTCAACCTGAAAGTAAACTCCACCTGCCCCAAAGTTTTATTTACCTGCCGGGGGCAGGTGGGCAAGCCTTAGTGTCAATGCCTGTTATAGAATGCTATTTTTTTTCTCTGCAGGTTATCATGACGGCCACATCGTGATCCGGTGGTTCTGGGGAGCGGTGGAGCGCTTCAACAACGAGCAGCGTCTGCGGCTGCTCCAGTTTGTGACGGGGACGTCCAGCGTGCCCTGCGACGGCTTCAGCGCCCTGCAGGGCTCCAACGGGCTGCGGCGCTTCTGCATCGAGAAGTGGGGCAAGACCACCGCGCTGCCCAGGTCAGCCCAGAGCCAGGTTTAACCCTGTTAAGACCGGGGGAACGCGTTATTACGCATTATTACTTTAACTTTTTATTTTATGCTTTAACTATTTAAAGGAGCTATAGTCAACTTTTTCATTGTAGGGCCGACACTTTGTTTACATCCTAGTCTATAGACTAGAATGTAAACAAAGTGTCGGTCTGACAATGGCCAAAATGATTATTTTATCATTATTTTACGCTTTTTGTGGTCATTTTTGAATAGAAACACATATATGAAGCTTATTTTTTTATATAATATTTTCAAAACATTATTTTTGTCGCAGCGTGATTTTAGGCCAAAATGTGTAGAAGTGTGGAAAAATGTGTATGTAAAAATCGGCCTGATGGTGGTGCTATATGGGACAGATGCATGTTGATGAGATGAGTGTAGCCATACTGTGTACCGATTTGCGTGATTTTAGGGCAAAATCTGTAGGAGCAGTGTCCAAAAATGTGTTTGAAAAAATCTGCCTGATGGTGGCGCTATATGGGACAGATCCATTTTGATGACATGAGTGTAGACATGCTGTGTAGCGATTTACGTGATTTTAGGGCAAAATCTGTAGGAGTAGTGTCCAAAAAATGTGTTTTAAAAAATCAGCCTGAAGGTGGCGCTAAATGGGACAGATCCATGTTGATGACATCAGTGTAGAGCAAGTGTGTACCGATTTGCGTGATTTTAGGGCAAAATTTGTAGGAGCATTGTCCAAAAATGTGTTTTAAAAATTCGGCCTGAAGGTGGCGCTAAATGGGACACATCCATGTTGATGAGATGAGTGTAGACATACTGTGTACCGATTTGCGTGATTTTAGGGCAAAAATTGTAGGAGCAGTGTCCAAAAATGTGTTTTTCAAGAATGGGCCTCATTGTGGCGCTAGAAGAGGGCCATGTGAGAATTGATGGGTTGAGGTTGTGGTTTGGCAGGCAAGGAGTATGTGTGCAAAATTTGGCATGGATCGGGGCAACGGTTGCGGAGATATGAGCAGGGAAAAAGTGTGACGTGTGACGTGTGACGGACAGACAGACAGACAGACAGCCGGTGGAGGTTTTGGTAGTAAGTGCGACCTGACGGTCGCAATAATGAAAAAAATGACTAGATCTGCTATTTTTTAGTAGCTAAAAGGGCGACATGCTGCAAGGGCAAGGTTGCGCCAATTCTTGGCCATCTGGCCAGTGATGTATATCGTCGCAGTTACCCATATATGGAGACCCCTGGTACCCATATATGGAGATCCATGTACTGTATATGGAGATATGCTGTGAGACCCCAAACATGCTTACTCATTTATTCATTATGTGAAATTCCTATGATGTCTATGACATCTGACATCATACCCTTTTTTTGTCCATACATGGATCCTTTTCTGTAGAACCAGCCGTTAGTGTGGTATGTGGCCGATGTGGCCTCCATATATGGGTATTCCCATGTAAATCCCTGTTAGATATGGGTTTAGGGATTATGTTAGTGTGACACGTGAAGCAAAAAAAAAAAAAAATCACACCCGTGTGAAATGGAGCTGTGTGTGTGTGTGTGTGTGTGTGTGTGTGTGTGTGTGTGTGTGTGTGTGTGTGTGTGTGTGTGTGTGTGTGTGTGTGTGTGTAGATCATGTGTACCGATTTTTGTGACATTTGAAGAAAATATGTAGGAAAAGGAGCAAAAAGTGTCTTTTGGAGAAAATTCAAGATGGCGGAACATCTATCCTGGCGCAAATGGGCGTGGCCTATATGGGGAGATGCGTCTTGACCCAAGGAATCCAGGGAAAAAAGAATTTTAATTTTCCGATCCACGGTTCAAGAGTTACGGGGCAAAACGTAAAGTGGGCCGTTATAGCACCACCATGAGGCCGAGTGATGTAATTATTTTTCGATTCATTCTTAAAATCATTATGAATCTCCTCTCCGAGGTTTGAAACTGTAGCTCCTATGGTTTACGAGAGAAAAATACTTGAAAGTGATTTCTTGCATTGTCCCATTATAAGTCAATGGGGACAATTAAGCGTTGTTTTTTGCCGATTACGTCGGCATGGTAAGGCGGATCGGAACGAAAGGTAATAGAACACCATTCCCGGCCGAGCCGCACATTTTGATGTATATATTGCGCGAGTGGCGTAAATGGTGCGGCACTAGTTACGCGCCGAAGTCAGGCTACATACACACACACAGACACACACACACACAGACAGACCCACACAGCCACGTATAGGGAGCCTGTGTTTCACACAGCTCCAAAAATTATAATCAAAGATTTGAAACAAAAATCACGATTTTAAAAAAATAGAAGATATACAAACTCGCTGTAAACTTGTACATCTTCTATTTTTCAATAGTTAATGCATAAAATAATTCCAGGTCTTAATGGGTGTGTTATTGCGACCGTCAGGTCGCAGTTACTATCAAAACCTCCACCGACTGTCTGTCTGTCTGTCTGTCACGTCACACGTCACACTTTTGCCCTACTCATATCTCTGCCACTGTTGCCCCTATCCATGCCAAACTTTGCACACACACTCCTTGGCTGCCAAAGCACAACCCTTCATTTCTCACATGGCCCTCTTCTAGCGCCACCATGAGGCCGATTCTTGCTAAACACATTTTTGGACACTGCTCCTACAGATTTTACCCTAAAATCACGCAAAGCAGTACACAGTATCTCTAAAGTCATGTCATCAACATGGATCTGTCCCATTTCCCATATTCCCTCCTGATTGGCTACCATTGCCTTCTAAAGTTTGTGTATGCGACCTGACGGTCGCTTATCTCCCGATTAGGGAGTCTTACTGGTTTATGAGAATGTAAAACAAATAACTCATGTCCTTTGTGTGTGTGTGTGTGTGCGTGCGTGCGCTTCTGTGTGTGTGTGTGTGTTTCAGGGCTCACACGTGTTTCAACCGTCTGGACCTTCCTCCCTATCCGTCCTACACCATGCTGTACGACAAACTCCTCACCGCCGTGGAAGAGACCAGCACCTTTGGACTGGAGTAGCATCTCCACACGCACACACAACACTTACACATATGCACGTGCGCGCACGCGCCAACAAGTTTTGGACCTGGTGTTTACACCCACACACACACACACACACACACAAACTGTCACGCGGAATTGTATCAGTGAGTCGTCCTGAAATAAATCAAGTTGTGCTGAGCGGATGGGAGCCGAGGCCACCATGTTTGTGCCCCCTGAAGCGTCGTCACAGCGCCGGCGTCCCCAGGGTGGCATGCAGAGTCACACCCACCACCACATCCTCCATGGGAAGCGTCACTGTGATATCACTGTGATCCCAGGCCGCGCCACCAAACCACACGGGGACAATGCTAGTCCACTCTTAAGGCTCAATAGCCCCTTTTCCACTGCAAGTTGGAACCAGAACTTTCAGGAACCTGAACCTATTTCTTTGGTTCTGGTTTTGTTTCCATTGCGTACGGCCCGGTTCCAGGCGAGGTTCCTGGTACCTTTTTTAGGTCCTGCTCCTGAGGTAGAACTAAACTTCAGTTCTGGGAACCTATGGGCGGGGCCAGCAGCACTGCTGGTCTTTTTTTGGGACCTTCCCGGTTAGTTCTGGTTGTATGGAAATGTAAGCGGAACTTGGTCCCGGAACTTCACAGGTTCTTGAAAGTTCTTGGTTCTGGAAAGTTCTGGTTCCAGTTCTGGGTCGGCCTTACAGTGGAAATGGGGCTTATCATAGTACCGGGTGAAGAGCTATCACCTCACCGCCGTGTAGTTTTCTAGCTATCACCTGAAAAATCAATAACAAAGCCTAGGTGATAGCTAGAAAACTACACCGCGGTGAGGTGATAGCTCTTCAACCTTGGACTATGATAGAGGCTTTACTGTCCCTCGCTGGAAGTAGCCAGTAGTCAGCTTGACTTGAAGATGTTTTTTTTCTTCTTTTTTTTTTTTGCATTTTGTTTGCGTCACACCTCAAAACAGTTGTACATTCAGAATGTTAATGTCCTTTGTTCACCAAAAAAAACGACGTGACAAACCTGTAAACCACGACTTCTCCAGATTGAGACCTGAATTTAGCATGAAGTCGATACTCAATATATTAAACACCAACCTTGAGAAAGTCTTGTCTTGTCTGTGATGCTGAGCGATTTAATGACACCTCTTTAAGTTCTGGTTTTCATGTGTCTAGGAGGTTGACAGTACTTCATTAGACCCCCTGGTGTGGTTGTAATGAGCAATTATGTATTCCCTTTGCATTTTGGGTTTCTTCCTGGAGGCTGACACCTTGTGGGTCAAAAGTGTCGATCCAAAAACACAGATTAAATGACATCATAAACTCATGCCCTCCCATTTTACCATACACCCAACACTGGGGGTTTGGCTTCAGCTGCGTCACCACCCACCATGCATACTTAATGAACTGATGGGTGTGGCCACATAAAAAACACATTTTCTCTCTTTATGTACATTTTTTTTGAAAGAATCTTCCTCCTATTATAATCATAATAATACCTGATAATCATGTTTTTGGGGGGGAATCATGGCACTGGATCTTTAACCACCCAGGGAGTGTGTGAGATTGCTGGGGGGGGGGGGGGGGGGGTTTCCATGACAGGTTTCCATTCCAACACATCCCCATTCCGAAACACCATGGTTAGCATTCACCAGTGTTGGCAGGTTAGCATTTCACCAGGTTAGCATTCACCAGTGTTAGTTTTACTGAGGTTAGGGTTAGGGTTAAGGTTAGGTTTATGTGGTCGGAATTAGGGCATTAATGACTTTTGTGCAAGTCGACTCGACTCAGTAAAAAGTTCAGTTGAAGTCGACTTAATCGTTTGATGACGTCATCACATCACACACGACCCCCCCAGTTATTTTGGGGGGTCCCCCGATGATTAACTTAATGTGAAACATTGTTTTCTCACTCAACTGTAAACAAACCAACATAACGTTTAAGTAGAGGGTATCTGCACATTTCTAAAGTGCTAATTTAAGGACTTTTTTAATACCTCTAAAATGACAAATTAAACATTGGCCAAATTGTCAAATCTATAGAGTCCGAAATTGTGAAAATAGCCGATCTACATTGCAAGGCGTTGTGAGCATGTAGATCTGCTATTTTCACAATAGAAAGTATTTTTTTTTTTAAACTTTGACTTTCAACTTTCTCTGGTGGGATTATTAATTAACACATCGACTGCCCACCCGGTGGCGCCAGTCATCCCCTCTGAGTGCCCCCATAGCACTTCCATAGAAGAATACGAGGCCCTGTTGCGTCAATGCATGCGTGATGACGTCACTTGGTCACATGAGCGCAGACAGGATGTTATTGTGTAACTTACTGTATGGGCTAGTGTTGATCATAGCTGTTCACTGCCGATCAAAATTTGGACATTTTGCCGCACGCGGCCAGAGTTTTAGCCATAAAACAAACATCGGAGATAAAGGGCTTTAAAGATGGGGAAATGCATTGGAGTATACGGAGAAAAACGGCCGCGCGATGCTCTCAGCGTCGACTCGAAGCGACTAGCGGCTAATGGGCTGCATCCAGGCGTAGCCCCGACCTAACGGTGAGATATAAAGTTATACTGTAATTACAGTAAACGCGTCCAACGCGTCGTGGGCCTCCAGCGACATCAAAGAAATTGTTGCGTAGACACCTCGTGGGAACCCGCTGTATTAATTAATTATCATTATTTCAAAACATTTTCAAAAAACATTCCCACGTTTTTTTTTTCATTAATTAAAAACAAAATTAAGTCATCAATATTAAGCCCATATCTAGGAATGCCCATATAAGGACATACTGTATATCAGTTTGGAGTTACATATAATAATTAATAATTAACACCAGAGGCGCTCCACCACCTGCTTCCTACAGTCACTCTGCCAACATCATTGGAACAAAGATGTTTGTATTTGGGGGCTGGGGGAGACAGGGGAACTTAAACAACAATACTGTGTTTGACACAGAGACCAACTGCTGGCTGAAGACACTTTCTGCACAGCTTCTCCCAGAAGAACGTTCAAATCATTCAGCCTTTGCCTACAACGGAGAGCTGTACGTATTTGGTGGCTGGAATGGGAACCTCTTGAATGATCTGTGGAATTTCAGTCCAGAGACCTTTTCTTGGAAGCAGGTTGAGCCCAAGGGGAAAGACCCCTGCAGGATGTATGGGATGTGCTGTTGCATGGTGGGAGGTCGTATTATCATCTTTGGAGGATCCACATACAATACACTGACACTCACTGATGACCTGTACATGTTAGATTTAAGTCCTAGCCTGAAGACATTATGCAAGCTATCAGTCACTCAGCATGGTCTGGATGAGTCTGAACTCCCACATGACATCAGGTGGGAACTGGCAACCATGACTACCAACAGCAACAAAACAAAATGACAAAACTCTGGAAAAGGTTGTTGCCTAAAAAGGTTGAGAACCACTGACCTACCACACCAAATGGACCCTTACAGGTCTGAGTGAACAAATGGAGCCAAATGGACCCTGGTCGTGAGCGATAAAATAGCAGCCAGGAGAATGAGACTTGCAGGACACTGCCATAGGCATCAGGACCTGCCAGCCAGCAAACAGGTGCTGTGGGAACCAACACATGGGCACCGGTCACGAGGACATCCCACACTAACATATGTGGATGTACGCAAGAAAGACGCAGGAGAGCAAAGCACCAATGAACTGGCCGGATGTATGGAGAACCGGGATTAGATAGATAGCTAGATAGCTAGCCAGCCTATCTCAAGGGGGGAAAATCAGTTGCCCATAGGCAGCACAGCAGTATAAGGTTATTTACAAAGTTACAGAGAAGTATGTACAAGATAAAGAAAACAAGAACAGAGTACAGTAAGAGCAAGGTACACCAGTAAGGCTCCCTAATCGGGAGATAAGCGACTGTAGGTCACTTATATCCACAAATAGGGCAAAAATGTGTTTTGCCAAAATCTTCCTGATCCATGTTGATGACATGAGTGTAGACATACTGTGTAGTGATTTTCGTGATTTTAGGGCAAAATCTGTAGGAGCAGTGTCCAAAAATGTGATTTTAAAAATCGGCCTGTAGGTGGCGCTATATGGGACAGATTCATGTTGATGGGATGAGTGTAGACATACTGTGTACCGATTTGCGTGATTTTAGGGCGAAAATTGTAGGAGCAGTGTCCAAAAATGTGTTTTGCAAGAATCGGCCTCATGGTGGCGCTAGAAGAGGGCCATGTGAGAAATGAGGGGTGGGGTCTCCGCGCCGGCAAGGCGGACGAATAGGTACCGGCCCCGGCTGTCTCGGTCGCTCCTAGCCGGAGTTACGGCATTTTATGTGAGCTGCAGTGTAGGGGGTCCTCCACTGGGGGCGCCACCACTTTTGCATCCGTTCTGGAGCACCAGGAGTCGGTGGTCCCCGGGAATTCCCCGTGAGCAGCCCCGTTGGGGTGGTCATTTGGTCATGTTTGCGCATTTGGTCATTTTTTACATCTGGGGGTCCCCCAGGGACCTGGGGGTCCCTGGAGCTCCGGGGGTCCTTGGAGGTTGTAGTTTGGCAGCCAAGGAACGTGTGTGCAAAATTTGGCATGGATCGGGGCAACGGTTGCGGAGATATAAGCAGGGAAAAAGTGTGACGTGTGAGGTGTGACAGACAGACAGACTGACGGACGGACTGACTGACGTACTCACTCACAGTTTGTGCAGGTTTTGATAGTAAATGCGACCTACGGTCGCAATAATAATATATATATATATATATATATATATATATATATGTATATAGTGCTTCGGGCACTGTATTATATATATATATATATATATATATATATATATATATATATATATATAATACAGTGCCCTAATCAAAGTGACCATAACAGTTAATGCTAGTTAGTCCAACAAGTATCTCACCATCATGTTAAACACAAGAAGAAATACTCAAAAATGACTAACAACACAACCTTATAGTACAGTGTCCAAAGGTCAGTGCGATAAAAACAACTAGTAAAGGAAAAAGAAAAAATGGATTTTTCTATAATGTAATAATGTGTTACATTGAGAACCACACGTAGCCGCTCATAATGTAGTGACAGTTCATCATGTAACAATGGCCCATATTGTGGAGAAAAGTCTTACATTGTCATATGTATTACCTCTGTTGACAAATGTAGCAACTGTTAGCTGGTAACGGACGGACGGACGGATGGACGGATGGACGGACACACTCGTGGACACAAAACATAATCTCGGCCATGCCTATTGGCCTGGTGGAGACAATAATAATGTAATGTAATAATGGTCCATATTGTGGAGAAAAGTCATAGAGTGTCATATTTATTGTGACCGTAGGTCGCATGTAACTATGAAAATCCGCAGCTCATGTTCGTCAGTCAGTCACGTCTCACGTCATGCTCCATATATGGCCAAAAATGAATTCATTCGCAAGTGTGACTCACGTCACGGCAACCACACTTTCAAATGAATTCTGTCCTTGTCCCTTTTAAGCCCATATATCCCTGAAGTCATCAATATTAAGCCCATATCTGGGAATGCCCATATAAGGACATACTGTATATCAGTCTCTGTTGTTTCAGCGTGCCCTCGCCCTTAAAGGGATATTTCACTTTAAAAAAAACTTTTGGTAATTTTATCGTCTAATCAGGCTTTTATGAACACCCTGAAAATGTTATAATCTGCTTGATTCAATACTTAGATATTTTATGTAAATGTTACCAGGCCCTCCAGGCCCAGGGCCTCTTCCCACACACACACATTGTAACTTCAAACTTCATTTTAACCATGATAGAGTCATTAAAAACACCATTTTTTTCTGGTGACTCATACTACCCTCCTAATACGTGAGCAGGCCGTGTTTTATCCATAACTTTTTTTCATTTATTTTGAATAATTATGTTTTGTATTTCATTTTTTTAATTTTCCCAAATAATTATTAAAAATAAATGAAAAGGGTTATTGAGGAAACACGGCCTGCTCACGTATTAGGAGGGCATTATGATAGTTATAGTTACCTACTCCTCCCGTGAGGGAAATTCAGATATCACAGCCCAACCCAGCTGCTTTTTTCAGCTTAACCCAGCTGAACCCAGTGCAGCCCACAAGGAGCGCGAGGGGGAGGGGAGCAGTGATAGCTGGAGCTGGGAATCGTACCTGCGACCTCTTGGGCCTCTGGAGTCCTAGGTATGGACACTAACCACTCAGCCATCACTGCTCAATGAGTGCTTATGCTTATGAGTCACCAGAAAAAATAATGGGTGTTTTTAATGAATCTATCATGGTTAAAATAGTGTTTGAAGTTACAATGGGTGTGTGTGGGGAGAAAAGCCCATAAGGTGTGTCCCTGTTGAAAGTGAAATATCCCTTTAAGTCATCTTACTGGTCACCTCTGTTGACAAAGGGCCAAGACAGAATGTCTGTCCCCGAGGGGAGGAAGGTCACCTATCTATCTCTCTGATGTCTGCAGGATTACGCAACAACTACCAGACCAAACTACACAAAAGTGTCAAGACTACCTGGCTGCAGACACTAGGGTCCTGTTGATGTCCACGGGAGACAGGAACATCAACAAGTGGCAGGAAGTGACCTCACACCTCTTTCTTGCTCTACCCCATGGAGGTTCTGTTTAGGGTTAGGGGGTAGAGTTGGGTTGTCTAAAAGATAAAAGATAACATGTACACATAGCGACAATGCGGCTCAAAGGGACTGTAGTGCCTTGGACTGCAAGGCAGAGACGTCACGTGACCTCCACAAGCGGCATGAAGTCACTTGACACTGTGAGGTCACTTCCTGCCACTTGTTGATGTTCCTGTCTCCCGTGGACATCAACAGGACCCTAGTGTCTGCAGCCAGGTGCTGCTCAAAAGTGTCGCATTGGCCCACTTAGATGCAATATCATTTTCACATGGGGGTCCACTGCCAAATATATAACTTTGGTTTGAGCACCACTCATATACGGTAGCAACATACTTTTTTCAGAAAACTGTAAGGATTTAGATTTGATCACTTCACGCTGCATAATATTCACATTGTGTGTGTGTGTGTGTGTGTGTGTGTGTGTGTGTGTGTGTGTGTGTGTGTGTGTGTGTGTGTGTGTGTGTGTGTGTGTAATCATGACAGTCTATCCACTTAAACCCTCTTCATTAGTTGAATGGGATCCACCAGGGCTCTGTACTAGTCTGGATGGATCTAAATTCCAAATACTACATAATTACATCATCACACATATGACATCACAACATTGTCATCACAACCAATGCACTTGTCTTTAAAAGTAAACGTCCAATAAACCAAACGTCATTCAACAACTATTCCAACGAATTAAATTGTTGTTTAACAACGTATCCAGTAAATTATTTGCACTGATTCTCAGTGGTCCTGGAGTGTGAAATGATTCACTGGACGATACATCTGAAAGGAGCACCTAAGAATTCCTACCATGCTGCTGTGGTAGTCAGACACAAGCTGTACTCATTTGGAGGATACAGCAGCTACCTGAACAACAAGGACCAGATTAAAGTCCACATCTTCAACACATTGTCTTTGCGTTGGAGAAAGTTGCCCTCAGTGACAGATGGAAGAGGACAAAGTCCTATTGAGGTTCCCTCCAGGCGCTATGGCCACACAGCTGTGCTGGTAGAAGAAATAGTCTACATCTGGGGAGGACGGTATCCTTACTGCAATGTGCTTTATGCCTTTGATGTTGACACCCACAGTTGGTTCAAACCCAATATTGCTGGGACTATTCCAGAAGCAAGGAGCTTCCACTCGGCCTGTGTCCTGGAGAAGGTCATTTATGTGTATGGAGGATTCACCCAGCTGACTGGATATACTAATGATATGTACAAGTTGGACACCACCATAATGGGCTGGTCTTTAATTAACACCAGAGGCGCTCCACCACCTGCTTCAGCAGGTCACTCTGCCACCATCATTATTGGCACAAAGATGTTTGTATTTGGGGGCTGGGAGAGACAGGTGAACTTCAACAACAATACTGTGTTTGACACAGAGACCAACTGCTGGCTGAAGACACTTTCTGCACAGCGTCTCCCAGAAGAACGTTCAAGTCATTCAGCCTTTGCCTACAATGGAGAGCTGTACATATTTGGTGGCTGGAATGGGAAACAGTGCTTTAATGATCTGTGGAAATTCAGTCCAGAGACCTTTTCCTGGAATCAGGTTGACACCAAGGGGAAAGACCCCTGTAGGATGCGTGGGATGCGCTGTTGCATGGTGGGAGATCGTATCATCATCTTTGGAGGATACAATTGCAAACCATACAGTACATTCACTGATGACCTGTACATTTTAGATTTAAGTCCTAGCCTGAAGACGTTATGCAAGCTATCAGTTGTCCATTATGGTCTGGATGAGTCTGAACTCCCACATGACATCAGGTGGGAACTGGCAACCATGACTACCAACAGCAACAAAACAAAATGACAGACCCCCCCCCCCTCCACACACACACACACACACACACACACAGTGAGCCCACTACATTAAATAAACAAACAAATAAATAAATAAATAAAAAAAACAACATAAGCATAGAAACACATATCGTCGTTGTCGGGCGGAAACCTCGTATCTCCAAGTTTCAAATGTGTACTTTCTTGCGCAAAGTAAAGCCCTGCTTCATCATACAAGGCCGTCGCACAAAAGTAGTAAAAACAGCAGATCTGCAAGCACTCAACGCCTCGCGGTGCGAGGCGTGTGCTTGTAGATCGGCTGTTTTCACTATTCTAAATCATTTTAAAATGATATCTGCAAAACAAACGGTTTTGGACATACAAGGTCTTCACCCGACAACGACGATATATAGGTGTCAATCTGTCATAGGTGAATAGGTGACCGATCAATTTTTTTCCCCAGGTGACAGATGTTTTATCTTGTAGGTGACATGTTTTTCGACTAGGTGCCGTTTTGATCGATTAGTCGACTATTCGACTATTCGGGGTCACCCCTACTTGTTACATTGGAGGTATATTAATATATTAATACTGCAATGTAGACACTCTATTACAGGTAAACTTCCAGGATTCAAAATGTACTTGCAAATGTAAAAAATAGCCGATCTACAAGCTCACAACGCGCGCAAAAGCGTCGCGGCTATTTTTCGAGCATGTGGACGTTGTGTGTGTAGCCTAGTGTGTGTGTGCACGCACTGTCACCACACACAAACACACACACACACACACACACACACACACACACACACACACACACACACACACACACACACACACACACACACACACACACACACACTACACTACACAGTCAGGAAATAGCCAACAGTGCTAGCGCCTAGAGTCCATTCTGCTCCGGTAAACAGACCAATGCAGGAGAAAGTTAGCCATGGATAAAAGCTCAGACAACTTGTTTGTAAAATACTTGCACATTTTGACTGGTTATAGAACATGGAGTTTCAGAATCTTTATACTTTTTACACCTCCAATGGCTGATTTTAAAATGTGTTTCCGAAATGCAAATGCAACAAGTGCGGACAGCTTCTCTCTCTGGCTACACTGTCAAAACACAACGATATGCACAACATTACTCCGCCCCCTCCCCCCACAAAAGCAGATAACCATGCCTACATTTTACTTTTCTTTTCATATTCTCAAGTCTGATCAATCAAATAAAGAGGCGGGGTTTCTGACCCCTTTAAGTCATCTTACTGGTCACCTCTGTTGACAAAGGACCAAGACAGAATGTCTGTCCCCGAGGGGAGGAAGGTCACCTATCTGTCTCTCTGTCTGTCTGCAGGATTACGCAAAAACTACCAGACCAAACTACACAAAAGTCGCATTGGCCCACTTAGATGCAATATCATTTTCACATGGGGGTCCACTGCCAAATATATAACATTGGTTTGAGCACCACTCATATACGGTAGCAACATACGTTTTTCAGAAAACTGTTTCGGATTTAGAAGACATAATCTGACACAGGTGTTAGGTCACTTACACACTGCATAATATTCACATTGTTTGTGGGTGTAATCATGACAGTCTAGCCACTTAAACCCTCTTCGTTAGTTGACTGGGATCCACCAGGGCTCTGTACTAGTCTGGATGGATCCAAATTCCAAATACTACATAATTACATCATCACACATATGACATCACAACATTGTCATCACAACCAATGCACTTGTGTCTTTAAAAGCAAACGTCCAATAAACCAAATGTCATTCAACAACTATTCCAACTAATTAAATTGTTGTTTAACAGCTTATCCAGTAAATTAGTTGCACTGATTCACAGCGGTGCTGGAGTGTGAAATGATTCACTGGACGATACATCTGAAAGGAGTACCTAAGAATTCCTACCATGCTGCTGTGGTAGTCGGACACAAGCCGTACTCATTTGGAGGATACAACAACTACCTGAACAACAAGGACCAGATTGAAGTCCACATCTTCAACACATTGTCTTTGTGTTGGAGGAAGTTGCCCCCAGTGACAAATGGAAGAGGACAAAGTCCAATGGAGGTTCCAACCGGGCGTTTTGGCCACACAGCTGTGCTGATAGAAGAAATAGTCAACATCTGGGGAGGGTCTCTTACTGCAATGTGCTTTATGCCTTTGATGCTGACACCCACAGCTGGTTCAAACCCAATATTTCTGGAACTCAGCCTGTGTCCTGGAGAAGGTCATGTATGTGTATGGAGGACTCACCCAGCTGTCTGTATACTAATGACATGTACAAGTTGGACACCACCATAATGGGCTGGTCTTTAATTAACACCAGAGGAACCCCACCACCTGCTTCCCGCAGTCACTCTGCCACCATCATTGGAACAAAGATGTTTGTATTTGTGGGCTGGGAGAGACAGGGGAACTTCAACAACAATACTGTGTTTGACACAGAGACCAACTGCTGGCTGAAGACACTTTCTGCACAGCTTCTCCCAGAAGAACGTTCAAGTCATTCAGCCTTTCAATACAATGGAGAGCTGTA
This sequence comes from Nannobrachium achirus, assembly GCF_963921795.1. NCBI lineage: Eukaryota > Metazoa > Chordata > Actinopteri > Myctophiformes > Myctophidae > Nannobrachium > Nannobrachium achirus. The sequence goes on from NC_137814.1 coordinate 66,946,260, forward strand.
CATATTTGGTGGCTGGAATGGGAAACAGTGCTTAAATGATCTGTGGAATTTCAGTCCAGAGACCTTTTCCTGGAAGCAGGTTAATTGAGCCCAAGGGGAAAGGCCCCTGTAGGATGTATGGTATGTGCTGTTGCATGGTGGGAGGTCGTATCATCATCTTTGGAGGATCCACATACAATACACTCACTGATGATCTGTACATGTTAGATTTAAGTCCTAGCCTGAAGACGTTATGCAAGCTATCAGTTGTTCATTATGGTCTGGATGAGTCTGATCTGCCACATGACATCAGGTGGGAACTGGCAACCATGACTACCAACAGCAACAGAACAAAATGACAGCCCCCCTCGGGAAAAGGTTGTTGCCTGAAAAGGTTGAGAACCACTGACCTACCACATCAAATGGACCCTTACAGGTCTGTAACTCTGAGTGTACAAATGGAACCACATTTTTGTTTGGGCTTCAATAGAACATGTGCAAGATGTCAGATCATTATGATATGTATACTGTCATTAGGATTGTGTGTATTTTTAGAGTGCAATGGCCTTTGAAAACCACCAAGTGGTCATCTCCTACTATGTGATCGTCAAATAGAAGAAGAAAGACACACTTTTATTTTTTTGGACTGGGGCCTATATGTTTACATTTTGGCCAGGCCTTTTTTGCTAACATGCTATAACACGTTCCGAGCCTGCGATCGCGATCACAAGCTCAATCAGACGGTTAGAAGCACGTGCTCGCGCTGATTCTAATGAGTACTCATACTTAATCTGGGGAGCACGGGAAAGTGTATATATGAACGTTTTTAGTTAACACAGGAAACAATGTGAGAAATGTGCCCGGAACCAATGTCCGGACTGTGTTGCCCGTCGGACTGTATTAACGGTGCTCCAGTCAAAACAGTCCGGTCGCGGAGGCATACTGTATGGGTTTAGAGCAGTTTTTGGGAATCAAAATTAGATTATGAAATATAAAATTTTGATTAATTAAAAAGACGTTTATTGCATGTATGGCACTACAGATCAAAGACGTGTAGTACGTTTATGGCATAATGTGAGTTAAGAACCACATGTAGCCGCTCATAATGTAATGACAGTTCATCATGTAACAATGGCCTGTATTGTGGAGAAAAGTCTCACATTGTCATATGTATTACCTCTGTTGACAAATGTGGCAACTGTTAGCTTGTAACTAGGGTTGCCACCTTTCAGAAACTGAAATAATGGACACCTCTTCCGGCCGCGTGGTGGCGTGCGTTCTGCCACGTACCAGGAAGAAAACGTGTGTTTTAAAGTCCCGAACCCCAGAAATACAATAGAATTGTTATAACTAACACAACATTTTGTGTAAGCTTTTTGCAGTTTGAAATCGGCAATTGTTTCCAAAATATGACAAATTAAATTGTATGAATATCCTACCTGACCTGGCGGAGACCCGTGCTCCGAAGAGCATTTTTCTAGTTTATATATATTTTTTGCCAGGTCATTCAAGATTTGTGTTGTTGAAATGTTTCAAAAATAAAATGTTCAAATTCAAAGACATTTTGAAAATGTCAAGCTCACACCATGTCACATTGCAACCAGTTGTGTGCTTAAAATACCTCTCATGTGTTTTTTCAAATTTCCTTCTCGGGATCAATAGAGGTTTATCTCATCTCATGTCACCTTATTGTATCTTATCTTGACCTGGTAGAGGGGTTGCTGGTGGCTGCTGGTTCCTCCCACCAACCTGACAGAGGCGCACACAGAGAGTTTTGTGTGATCGTGCTTTTTGTGTTTTTAAACGTCTCCTATTTAATTTACACTTCTCTTCTGTGAACTATTAGAGTGTTGTTATTAAATAACAAAACACTCGAGCTTGTAGAGCGGCTCGCTTGTGGGGTAAATCTGCGGTGCTCACCGTAACGCAGTGTAAATGACTGCAGGCAGCGGCCGCCGGCCGGGCTACTAGTGGACTCCATGGACACAGACTGAAAGACCGTGACCAGACGCAGCCACCGCACCGAGACACTGGATGTTTTATGTTTACGCTCGCAGAATGTCCTTGCCTTCCGCGAGTGCCGCCAGTTCATTATTGTTAAATTCAGTGTTTGAGTGACAGACCTTTATGGGGCAATTGGGAAATACGGAACAAACTTTAATGGTCCATATTGTGGAGAAAAGTCATAGAGTGTCATATTTATTGTGACCGTAGGTCGCATGTAACTATGAAAATCCGCAGCTCATGTTCGTCAGTCAGTCACGTCTCACGTCGCGCTCCATATATGGCCAACAATGTATTCATTCGCAAGTGTGACTCACGTCACGGCAACCACACTTTCAAATGAATTCTGTCCTTGTCCCTTTTAAGCCCATATATATCCCTGAAGCCATCAATATTAAGCCCATATCTGGGAATGCCCATACATGGACAATTTGTATATCAGTCTCTGTTGTTTCAGCGCGTCCTCACCCTTAAAGGGATATTTCACTTTCAAAATAACTTTTGGTAATTTTATCGTAAATCAGGCTTTTATGAACACCCTGAACATTTTATAATTAGCTTGATTCAATATTTAGAAATGTGATGTAAATGTTACCAGGCCCTCCAGGCCCAGGGCCTCTCCCCACACACACCCATTGTAACTTCAAACTTAATTTTAACCATGATAGATTCATTAAAAACACCCATTATTTTTCTGGTGACTCATACTACCCTACTAATAGGGTGAGCATGCCGTGTTTTATCCATAACATTTTTCATTTATTTTTAATAATAATTTTTTGTATTGAATTTTTTCCATTTTCCCAAATAATTATTACAAATAAATGAAAAGGGTTATTGAGAAAACACGGCCTGCTCACGTATTAGGAGGGCATTATGAGTCACCAGAAAAAAATAATGGGTGTTTTTAATGAATCTATCATGGTTAAAATAGAGTTTGAAGTTACAATGGGTGTGTGTGGGGAGAAAAGCCCATAAGGTGTTTCCCTGTTGAAAGTGGAATATCCCTTTAAGTCATCTTACTGGTCACCTCTGTTGACAAAGGGCCAAGACAGAATGTCTGTCCCTGCAGGTGAGGAAGGTCACCTATCTATCTCTCTGTCTGTCTGCAGGATTACGCAACAACTACCAGACCAAACTACACAAAAGTGTTGCATTGGCCCACTTAGATATAATATCATTTTCACATGGGGTCCACTGCCAAATATATATTTGGTTTGAGCACCACTCATATACGGTAGCATACATTTTTCAGAAAACTGTTAGGATTTAGAAGACATAATCTGCCTCAGGTGTTAAGTCACTTCAACACTGCATAATGTTCACATTGTGTGTGGCTGTAATCATGACAGTCTAACCAATTAAACCCTCTTCATTAGTTGACTGGGATCCACCAGGGCTCTGTACTAGTCTGGATGGATCCAAATTTCAAATACTACATAATTACATCATCACACATATGACATCACAACATTGTCATCTCAACCAATGCACTTGTCTTTAAAAGCAAACGTCCAATAAACCAAACGTCATTCAACAACTATTCCAACTAATTAAATTGTTGTTTAACAACTTATCCAGTGAATTAGTTGAAGTAATTCACGTTGGTGCTGGAGTGTGAAATGATTCACTGGACGATACATCTGAAAGGAGGACCTGAAGAGTACCACCCTGCTGCTGTGGTAGTCGGACACAAGCTGTACTCATTTGGAGGATACAACAACTACGAGAACAACAGTGATCAGATTGAAGTCCACATCTTCAACACATTGTCTTTGCGTTGGAGGAAGTTGCCCCTAGTGACAAATGGAAGAGGACAAAGTCCCATTGAGGTTCCAACCGGGCGCTATGGCCACACAGCTGCGCTGGTAGAAGAAATAGTCTACATCTGGGGAGGATGCTATCCTTACTGCAATGTGCTTTATGCCTTTGATGTTGACACCCACAGCTGGTTCAAACCCAATATTGCTGGGACTATTCCAGAAGCAAGAGGCTTCCACTCAACCTGTGTCCTGGAGAAGGTCATTTATGTGTATGGAGGACAGGGGCGTCACTAGCAATTCTGGGCCCCTAGGCCAGAAATCTGTATGGGCCCCCCCATGCAAGCGGAGAACCGGCCAACCGGGAACACTTTGTTACTGTTTGAATGACATGACTCACAATGATACGGTAGCCGTGATCGCCTCAGCAATCATGTTCACCTTATTTGTCAAATTGTAACACCATTTACCATTTTTGTCTACTTTTAGTTTTACTCGTGTAGCCTAAGCAGGATATAAACAAACATGTAGTGTCTGGTGTAACAATTTGACAATGCTAGCTCTTGAAACTAAGTCCAGGAATTTTAACTTGATCTAACCATGATCACTACACATAATCATCCATTACATGCACACTCAGATACAGCTACTGTATTATTAATACAGTATAATCCACAACAGTCCCATGAAATAAAAAGTGCAGACCACCATCATCACCAGCAAGTGAATGAGACACCAGAACTCTGACTTGAGCCCAGCCTCCCATGCAAGCCAATATAAAACAGTATAACAATAAAACACTACATTGTATTTAGTAGCAGCTTAAATATGTGCAGGTGTTGTGCAGAATATACAATCACTAATCAATAGCAGCAGTGCTCAAGCAAATGCACATGAGGAGTGAAGCATATAGGCTATACATAGGAAGTAGAATAGGAGAAAAAATAAGCAGTATAGGACTATTCAGATTGGGTGAAGTATGAACATGATTAGCCTACATGCAAAAATGAGTCTGCATGCAATCAGAACTTTGGCTAGTTAGCTAAACTATGGAAAACAAGGGTTGGATATAATGATCTGAGAATACATCTACTGTATAACAGGCTAGATCATATAAGGCTATATGAGAATGGCATAACAGGACATTCTTGTGTGTACTGTGTCTGTGTGTATGCACATACATTGTTTTAACAGCAAAGTCAGTCAGTGTGTTTAATCTACAGCAAGATCCTGTGAACATTTTGGGAGTTCACAAAACAATAATAGCCTACTGTGACTGACTGAAACAAAAATATTGTGATGCCTAGATTGTTATTTTTGTATGACATAATCATATGACTACTAGATAGATGATGGGATATTATACAATTATTGTTATTACTAGGGACATCCAGCAGTTTGTCTTGTTTCTCCAGCAGAGTTTCTAGTGTCTCCATCTATCTCTCTGGAAGAGGTTGCACATGAACTCTGCAGCGGCCGCACTGAGGCGCTCAAACACAAACACTCTGACATTAATCCTCACACTACTTGACACTATTACCATACTTTAGATAACTAGTCATTGTTGCAACAAACCAAACCATTTTTCACTTTGATTTGGGAACCTACATACATTCATAACATGATGCGATTGTGATCAACTGATCATGTCACTAGTTTGGGAGTGCTTCCTTCCAGAACTTAGCAAACAGGTGTTTCGTTCGAAACACTTGCGTTTGTGCTTAAAACGTAATCCATGCTTATTGCTTAATGGTGTTGGATAAAGAAGGAAGAAGGAAGAGGGGAGAAGATTTTCTGTTGCATGCTTACCCACAGACATCAGCTGCTTCCTTGAGTGTAAACAGTCAAGCTCTCCTCTCAGTTTACAGTAATGAAACATGCTGCTCTATGTCACATTACGTCTTTTTTTCTCTCTCTCCCTGTCTCTGTTCAATGCGTGTTGTGTGTGGAAGAAGCCGGGGGAGGGTGGAGCGAACAGAACCTGAAAGTTGATCTTATGTTTGCAGTCTTTTTTTTTTTTTTCTCCCTCTCCCTGTCTCTGTTCAATGCATGCTGTTGTGTGCTGAAGAAGCTGCTTTACAGTCAGGACCGGGGGAGGGTGGGGCGAACAGAACGTGAGAGTTGATCTTATGTTTGCAGGGCCAATGAAAAGACTTTTCCATTTACTTCAGATGATCATAATTATCCTGTAGAGCACACCTAAGTTTCACAACCATAACATGATGCAAGCGGACGCACAAACCGCAAAGCTACTATAGGTCTCAAAACAACGTGAAAGCAGGAGAAACCATTTTAGCTTTGTAAGGGGTGAGTATATAATATAGGGACCCTCAATTATTTAAATTGTATCGCTCATTGGTTTTATTCCAGCAGTAATTTTAAGTTTTTAGACACAAATGATAAACATCATAATAATAATTATTATTATTGGGGGAAAAAGAGTTTTAATCCAGACTTTTCGAGGGCCTCTGGCACCTTGGGCCCCCTTACCTCAGTCTAACTTTCCTACCCCTAGCTACGCCACTGATGGAGGATACAGCCAGCTGATTGTATATAATAATGACATGTACAAGTTGGACACCACCATAATGGCCTGGACTTTAATTAACACCAGAGGCGCTCCACCACCTGCTTCGGCAGGTCACTCTGCCACCATCATTGGAACAAAGATGTTTGTATTTGGGGGCTGGGGGAGACAGAGGAACTTCAACAACAATACTGTGTTTGACACAGAGACCAACTGCTGGCTGAAGACACTTTCTGCACAGCTTCTCCCAGAAGAACGTTCAAGTCATTCAGCCTTTGCCTACAATGGAGAGCTGTACGTATTTGGTGGCTGGAATGGGAACCAGTGCTTCAATGATCTGTGGAATTTCAGTCCAGAGACCTTTTCCTGGAAGCAGGTTGAGCCCAAGGGGAAAGACCCCTGTAGGATGTATGGGATGTGCTGTTGCGTGGTGGGAGGTCGTATCATCATCTTTGGAGGATCCACATACAATACATTCACTGATGACCTGTACATGTTAGATTTAAGTCTAACTGGGGTGCTAAAGTTGCACCGTTGCTCCAATCTGCACCAAACTTGGCACAACCACTGTTCGGGGTCTACCATGACAATAGTCACACCAGGGGCCACCTCACAGGCCACACCAGGGGCCCCAGTGTACCATATCAAGGGCCCCCGGGGCCCCAGGGTGCCAAAGGCACACCATTGCTCCAATCTGCATCAGATTTAGCATGGACACTGTTTAAGGGTCTGCCATGACAATAGTCACACAAAGGGCTAAACCAGGGGCCCCAGTGTGCCATATCAGTGGCCCCTGGGGTCCCCAGGTTCCAAAGGCGCACTGCTGCTCTGATCTGCACCAAATATGGCACAAACACTGTCCATGGGTCTACCATGACAATAGTCACACCAGGGGCCACCTCACAGGCCTCATCAGGGGCCCCTGTATATCAGGGGCCACTGGGAGCCACACACCACATGGGGCCACATGGTAGACCCCTGAACATTGTTTGAGAAAATCTTGGTGCATAATGGGGCAACAGTGCGTCTATGGCACCCAGAGGCCCCTGGGGGCCACACATGGCCCCTGGGAGCCACACATGGCCCCTGGCAAGACTATCTTCATGGCAGACCCCTGGAACAGTGTTTGAGACAAGTTTGGTTCATAATGGGGCAACAGTGTGCCTATGGCACCCAGAGGCCCCTGGGGGCCACACATGGCCCCTGGGGGCCACACATGGCCCCTGGGAGCCACACATGGCCCCTGGTGTGACTTTCCTCATGGCAAACCCCTGAACAGTGTTTGAGACACCTTTGGTGCATAATCCCAGCCAGCACGCCCACATGGGTCCCGCATGGGTACGAGTTGGGCTACTTGGGTACCACGTGGGCATGGGCTTGATGTGGGCAAATTACATGGGTCCCACGTGGGATACATGTGGGATACCTGGGCATGGGTTGGAAGTGGGCTTTCCCACATGGTTCCCACATGGGCTACATGTGGGCTAACTGGGCATGGGATTGAAGTGGGCTGGCCCAAGTGGTTCCCACGTGGGCTACATGTGGGATAACTGGGCATGGGATGGAGGTGGGCTGGCCCAAGTTGTTCCCGCATGGGCTACATGTGGGCTAACTGGGCATGGGATGGAAGTGGGTTGGCCCATGTGGTTCCCGCATGGGCTACATGTGGGCTAACTGGGCATGGGATGGAAGTGGGCTGGCCCACATGGTTCCCGCATGGGCTACATGTGGGCTAAGTGGGCATGGGATGGAAGTGGGCTGGCCCAGGTGGTTCCCGCATGGGCTACATGTGGGCTAACTGGGCATGGGATGGAAGTGGGCTGGGGCACGAGGTTCCTGCATGGGCTACATGTGGGCTAACTGGGCATGGGATGGACGTGGGCTGGCCCATGTGGTTCCCGCATGGGCTACATGTGGGCTAACTGGGCATGGGATGGACGTGGGTTGGCTCACGTGGTTCCCGCATGGTCTACATGTGGGCTAACTGGGCATGGGATGGATGTGGGCTGGCCCACGTGGTTCCCGCTTGGGCATGGGTTGGAAGTGGGCTGGACCACGTGGTTCCCGCATGGGCTGCATGTGGGCTAACTGGGCATGGGATGGAAGTGTTGGCCCATGTGGCCCATGTGGTTCCCGCATGGGCTACATGTGGGCTAACTGTGCATGGGATGGAAGTGGGCAAGCCGACATGGTTCCCGCAAGGGCTGCATGTGGGCTAACTGGGCATGGGATGGAAGTGGGCAAGCCCACGTGGTTCCCGCATGGGCTACATGTGGGCTAACTGGGCATGGGATGGAAGTGGGCAAGCCCACGTGGGTCCCGCATGGGCTACATGTGGTATAACTGGGCATGGGATGGAAGTGAGAGTATGTTTTCGCCCCTGTCTGTCCGTCCGTGCGTGTGTGCGTCCGCCCGCCCGTCCGTCTTCTAGCTAATCTCCGGTGCCGTTGGCTTTTTCTCTGCCAAACTTTGCACACACACACTCCCTGGATCCCAATTCAGAACCTTTGCCCCACAATTTTTCACTTGGCCCTGTTCTAGCGCCACCATGAGGTAGATTTTTGCAAAATCCATTTATGTAAACTACCCAAAGAGATGTTGGGCACATCGGTAGACAGTATGAGTAAGAGTCTGACAAAATATGAATTGCTCCAAATTCTTAGCATCCCAGCCCAAATTGTCAGTGACAATCACTTGTCACTTCAGCTTTTCCTTCCTGTGACTTTTTCCATACACTCAGGTTGCCATGGTGGGTGATATCGGAGGTGTTTCGCTGGATGATGGATGTCACATGATCTGGCAAAACAGTTCAACCTTTTTGGACGTAACGACAAGAGGAAGTTCAGAGACCTGCGCCTTTATGATGTCATATATGGTATGAATTGCTCTGTGTAACTTTACTTTATATGTCACTTTAATTAAATGTTTTAATTTTAAGGCATGCCACAGCATGAATAATGGTGTTAGTTTATGCTTCACACATGAGTCTCACCCGCCTCAACTGTAACCAGCTGTCAGTTAGATCCTTTTCCTATTCCTCATTCACAGATCTGCTGATCATTACAATCCAATTACAATCCATTACAATCCAATCTGAGCTCTCGCTCTGTACGGGAGGCTCCTTTAAATACCACTTGCATTCACTATAGCTCTACTTGGTTTTGATCTTGGATATGCTGCCTCATCCACCCCAGCATCCACCCAAGCTAACATGTCAAAATATTGCTATTGTACTACTATTGTAACCCTATGGGGGGTTTTGCTTAAAGTTCCCTGGTTTTGCATAGCAAGCAAGCATGAACAAAATTCAGGGAACATCCTTAATGCCAAGTTAAACTGTATTACAATTGTTGCAATACATGGTTAAAAGGACTTTGACCTGAGTGTTCCTGATTAAAATATACAGCAGTGGAAACGGGGTGAAAAAAATTGGAACTGATGTCACTCAAAAAGGTTTCATATTCCATCATTCTAACAGTTGTCTTCTTGTCATTTCTTTTAGGGGGACTTAAGAAAAACCCTATCACACAAGAGACCAACCACCAGGCTGCAGAAAAGGCCATCTCCAAGTGGTTCATTGGTGCTCGCGATAGAGGTGGGAACAGAGTCAGAGGTCAGACTGTACAGCGACCTCAACTGGATGATGCACCTCCCCAGTCTCTGTCTCTCTTTCTCTCCCTTCGGCAGCACAATGCTGCCCTATGGTTGGCTCAAAGAAACACCCACACGCACAGTGTTTGTATTTGGACAATTTTTATCCATCATTTTGTTCTGTTTGCAGTCTGTGGAGCAGTTTTTTTCCATTTTAAGTGTTTTTTTATATACCACATGTACATATACATTTATACCCACGTTGCTCTTGGCACAAGCATTTCATTGTTTGTCTGTACTTGTATGGATACGCATTTGACTAATAAACCGAACCTGAACCTGAACCTGAACCTGATATGTACATATATATTTGCTGTGACACTGCTTCTCTTTATGTACATTTGATGTGTGTTCTCTGGCTCTTGGCTCATGCAACACCCACACACACAGTGTTTGTCTGTGGAGCTGTTTTTTCCCCTCCTTTTAATTTTTTTAAGTGATTTTAAGTGATTTTCTTGTATATACCATATGTACATATACCGTATGTATATTTACTCTGACACTGCTGCTCTTTATGTACATTTGCTATTTGTGCCTTTTGACACTGCTCTTGACACTGCTGCTCTTTATTTACATTGTGTTTGTATTAACAAAGTTTTTGTTTAATAAACTTTGTCAAAATATATTTTGAAATATATACTTTCATCCTTGCAAAAATATTTCATGTGTTTACTGTTTACAATTATTAATATGGTTGATGTCTAGGACCAAAAGGAACCATCGCACATCGAAGGCCCAGTCAGAAACTACTTACATTTGCCTAGGAGCAAGGTTGAGCCCACTTGGATCCCACATTTATCCCCTATGGTTCCGACATATAATTGCCTAGGTGGGACCACGTGGACTTGCCCAAGTGGTTCCCACCTGAGTCCTATATAAATTTGCCAAGGTGGGGCTGGGGCCCACCCAGGGCCCATGTATAACCCATGTAGAGCACATGCGGGCTAGCCCAAGCGGCTCCCACCTGGGTCCCATATAGATTTGCCAAGGTGGGGCCCACCCAGGACCCATGCAGAACCCACCCAGAGCCTACGTGGGCTAGCCCAAGCGGCTCCCACCTGGGTCCCATATAAATTTGCCAAGGTGGGGCCCACCCAGGACCCATGCAGAACCCACCCAGAGCCTACGTGGGCTAGCCCAAGCGGCTCCCACCTGGGTCCCATATAAATTTGCCAAGGTGGGGCCCACCCAGGACCCATGCAGAACCCACCCAGAGCCTACGTGGGCTAGCCCAAGCGGCTCCCACCTGGGTCCCATATAAATTTACCAAGGTGGGGCCCACCCAGGACCCATGCAGAACCCACCCAGAGCCTACGTGGGCTAGCCCAAGCGGCTCCCACCAGGGTCCCATATAAATTTACCAAGGTGGGGCCCACCCAGGACCCATGCAGAACCCACCCAGAGCCCACGTGGGCTAACCCACGAGGGACCCTTGTGGAAACCGCGGACATTCCCACATAGAACCCACGTGGGCTAGCCCAAGTGGTTCCCACCTGCGTCCCATATAAATTTGCCGAGGTGGGGCCCACCCAGAGCCCATGTAGAACCCACGTTGAGCCCACGTGGGCTAGCCCAAGTGGTACCCACCTGGGTCCCATATAAATTTGCCGAGGTGGGGCCAACCCAGGGCCCATGTAGAACCCACGTTGAGCCCACGTGGGCTAACCCACGAGGGACCCTTGTGGAAACCGCGGACATTCCCAGATGGGGCCCATGTAGGGAAGCCCAACTCATACCCATGCGGGACCCATGTGGGCGTGCTGGCTGGGATGGGGCAACAGTGTGCATAATGGGGCAACAGTGCGCCTATGGCACCCAGAGGCCCCTGGGGGCCACACATGGCCCCTGGGAGCCACACATGGCCCCTGGTGTGACTTTCCTCATGGCAGACCCCTTAACAGTGTTTGAGACACATTTGGTGCATAATGGGGCAACAGTGCACAATGCACATAATGGGGCAACAGTGCGCCTATGGCACCCAGAGGCCCCTGGGGGCCACACATGGCCCCTGGGAGCCACACATGGCCCCTGGTGTGACTATCTTCATGACAGACCCCTGGAACAGTCTTTGAGAGAAGTTGGGTGCAAAACGGGGCAACAGTGCGCCTGTGCCACACATGGCCCCTGGGGGCCACACATGGCCCCTGGTTTGACTATCCTCATGGCAGACCCCTGAACAATGTTTGAGACAAGTTTGGTGCATAATGGGGCACCATCTTGGATCACATGGTCTAAACACGCTGCCCAATGGATTTATCTGTTTCTGCAAACAAAGAGCTATGTCACTTGTCTGTTTTTGCTACAAAACCTGATCTTTGAGGGCGTTTAGAATGGGATATATCTGCCTTAACAACAAAATTGATTTTATATTCTAATAAAACTCTAACTTAACTGTTATTTACAATAGTCATCTCATTTTTTTCCAAATGGCTTTTATCTGTTTTTGCAAATGAACTATGTGGATGTACGCAAGACGCAGGAGCGCAAAGCACCAACGAACTGGCCGGATGTATGGAGAACCGGGATTAGATAGATACAGTGGTTAGCAGTTAAGATTGGCAGTGTCACCAGTTGGCTGCCTCTGTGGCACCACTGTAGTGCCACTGAGTAAATGTGAGTAAATGTGGTACCACCTTTTTTAGAGGTGTTACAGCATGTAATGTGGCTTATCTGCCACAGGGAGGCACATGTGAGTCCATGAACCCTACATTACAGTGTTGGCAACACAGCAAGGGTGAACAGATTCATTGTGATTGTTATTAATTAAAGAAAACTTAGACGACAATGCAGAGTTCAGGTTGAATTGAAATGCAATTGTTGCTTTATACACAACTGTGTTTATTATACTTAAAAGCATTTGACAAATGAAAAACTAGATGTGCCTAGAACTCAACTAGATTTGTAATAATAAGTATGCTAATGAATTCTAATTTCCCCATGACCCATGACAGGAAAATAATAATAACTAGAAAACTGTTCCTTCGAAACAGTGTGGGCTCGCTTCCAACCCAAAACAATAATAGTAAAAGTGTCAAGTTCCCAGGCAATGCTCTCTTTCATTTTACTGACGTAAAATGGTAATGCAAATACAATGTAGACAAGCAGTGTTATTACATGAACTTAAAGGACCAGGTCACCTTTGGGACAACCAGATCTTATTTTATTGTTGTGTGGGACACGATCAACACAATGTTGAGTTATTTTTTGTGTTCAATCTGTGTTTTTAGATATTTTAGTATTTCAGTATGCTACAACTGGTCATATGATGCATTTTGCATCATATGATGCATGAGATGATGCAATATCATGCTACAAAGCATCATATGACCAGTTGTAGCATGCTGAAATACTAAAATATCTAAAAACAAAGATTGAACACAAGAAATTACTCAGGATTGTGTTGATCGTGTCCCACACAACAATAAAATAAGATCTGGTTGTCCCAGAGGTGACCTGGTCCTTTAACGGTATGGACAATTAATCAAAATAAAATTAAATTAAAGCTGCAAGCAGCGATGACCGGGCCCTCGCAGCTCTACCCACGTCACAAGGGGCAGCGGTTACACTATTACACTTATTGCCCTTTTACACTTATTGCCCTATTACACTATTACACTATTACACTATTACACTATTACAATTATTACACTATTACACTTATTACACTATTACACTATTACACTTATTGCCCTATTACACTATTACACTATTACACTTATTACACTATTACACTTATTATACTATTACACTATTACACTATTACACTTATTACACTATTACACTTATTACACTATTACACTATTGCACTATTACACTTATTACACTATTACACTTATTGTGCTATTACACTATTACACTTATTACACTATTACACTATTACACGTATTGTGCTATTACACTATTACACTTATTACACTATTACACTATTACACTTATTACACTATTACACTTATTGTGCTATTACACTATTACACTTAATACACTATTACACTTATTGCGCTATTACACTATTACACTTATTACACTATTACACTATTACACTTATTGCACTATTACACTTATTGTGCTATTACACTATTACACTTATTGCCCTTTTACACTTATTGCCCTATTACACTATTACAATTATTACACTATTACACTATTACACTTATTACACTATTACACTATTACACTTATTGCCCTATTACACTATTACACTATTACACTTATTACACTATTACACTTATTACACTATTACACTATTACACTTATTACACTATTACACTTATTACACTTATTACACTATTGCACTATTACACTATTACACTATTACACTTATTACACTATTACACTATTACACTTATTGCGCTATTACACTAAAATCATAGTCGACTATACAAATCCTTAGTCGGGGACTGTGTGTGTGTGTGTGTGTGTGTGTGTGTGTGTGTGTGTGTGTGTGTGTGTGTGTGTGTGTGTGTGTGTGTGTGTGTGTGTGTCCCTCTTCTGTGTTGCCTAGAACTGGAGGATTGATTTTGGGGTTTGTATTGTAAAGTACAATGTGTGATGTCATCAAGTTGTAATTTGCAATACAAACCCCAAAATCAATCCTCCAGTTCTAGGCAACACAGAAGATGGGGAACTTTCTTTTTATTTCCACACAACTCCTCTAAGGTATATTAATGACATAGTTCAATATTGAAAATGGGTGGTCTTCCCCTTTAAGACGTCTCTGCCGAGACTTTCGCATTGTCACTGCAGGGCCGACTTATGTAAGGCTAAATCACCACAGAACAGCCAATGACAGCCAAGCCTTTAATCACAGCTGTGTCAATCAGTAGAGTGCAGAGGGACATTTATTTATAGTTTTAACTATAACTATAGTTTTATATATCACACAGCTTAGACATTTGGATCAAATCAGACAGCAGACCTGTGTGAACGCATTGATATAAATAGCATATCTGAAGTGTGAATATTGCAGCCACAGCGACTTAATATAAACATGGGTCCCTTTCCTCTGTCTCACTCTGCTAAACCCATTGGAAATGCATTGGGTGCTTAAAGTTAAACATTTTAATTTTTTTATAATTAAACTACAAAACATTTCAAAACCAAAAATACAAGCACACGTGTCCTCAGTAAGCTGAACACATAAAAATTTGAATGGTGTTGAAAGGTGTAAGCGTTTAAGAGATGAATCGCGCCAAAGTTTTGAGGATACTGACTGACTGATAGATAAATAATGAAGATAACATACGTGTGCTCGCCTTCCAGGCGAGCCCACAATAATAATAGGCCTAATAGTACATAAAATATTCAGTCAACAATTAGAAAAATACGGTTTAAATAAAACAAATTGAAACAGTTTGAATGGACAACATTTTAGAGGCTAAAGGAACAATTTATGAGTTTTCATTCTGTAGTGCTAGTCTAGTGGATAGTGTCATGGAATGGCATATGGGAGAACAGAGTTTAATCCCCTGCTGAGGAATCTATTTTTCAAGAACTTCGTAAGAGTAATGCTGCATTCACACTACGAAAAGCCAAGCTAATGGTTTGCTTGGTAATTCAATGTATTCTCTATGCAAACCAGCTTAAAACATTTCCAGCTTTTTTCCAGCTTGGAAATTTTTAAAGCTGGTTTGCATAGAGAATACATTGTATTACCAAGCATTGAATACTTTATTAGAAGATTGCATACCAAGCATTGAAGACTTTATTAGAAGATTGCATAGCAAAAGGTATAGTTTCATGACGGTACAGTTCACTGGTACAAGGTCTACTACAAGGAGATCCATGAAAAGACTAAGATTATTTCCACTGGAAACCATTAAAGTATCTCATATAACATTGAATGACAGACAAATAGAACACAGTACTATGCAGTAGATATGTAAAGAGAAATTTTACCAGTTGCGAACGGCTGCTGCCTGATTTTCATTACACCTTGGCACCAAGGTACATAATACATTATTATTATAATGTTTTTTTATTTTTTATTAGAGAAATAATGCAAAGTTCTTCGAATGACCACAACTCCCAAGCTACAAGTCCCAACCCCCCATGTGACACAGTTTAGCAAACAAACTCACAGAGAGAGTCAGACACACACAGTGGGGGGTTGGGGGGTTGGGGGTTTGGGAGTACACGGGTACGAATTCTGGCCAGGCCACCTACTTGCTGAAGTGTCCCTGAGCAAGACTTTTAAATCCCTAAATTAAGAAACAATCTCTATTGAAAGAATACTAATGACTTATTTTATTATCGTTTTAACTTTGTCTCTTCTGCAATCATCATAGGGATATACAAAATAGCCGTAAAGTGATTACTAACTTCTAATTGTTGAATGGAAGATTTTATTGTATTGTTTTTTCAAACCATTAGCTTGGCTTTTCATAGTGTGAATAAGGCAAAATATTTTTTAACATGATGAACATACAGTTAGTGGCCGTTGAGCTTGTCACATTTTCTGGGGCATTTTTCTACGATCTGTCCATAGACTCTATGGACAATTATTCCTTTGACAGTGGTAAAATAGTACAGTCAGAGTGTAGCCTCGTCATCGCAACCATGATACAACAAGCATAATGTTTTGCACAAGGGGATAAACTGATCTTTCAGTCTCACTCTCTTGAGTTGACTGTGAAACTGAACACTACACCTCTTGACATGCAAATTAACCCAATATTCTATCAATGGTCCTGGCAGCATGAGGTGTGAAGCTTACTTACTTTTCATTCTCATGATGCACACACAGCAAAAATAACTTCTCTTGCACTCTCTCTTTCGTTGATATAAGTTAAATGAAGTCAGTGAAGTTTATAGAATATAGTCTATCTAGACCGGGAAGTTGAGCGTAGCCTGGTCCAACAAAATACATCTCTGCAGTCTGCACATAACATCTCTGCACAAACACATGCACCTCAAATGAAACTATAGGTCCATGCTACTTAAAGTTAACTCTTAAGGTAAAGTATTGACATCAAAATGTACTTAAAGTATCAAAAGTAAAAGTACTCATTATGCAGAATGTCCCATTTCACAAGTTTACAATGTATACAAATATTGTGCAGATCTAGCCTACAAGCTCACAATTCGTGGCATCGCAAGACATTGTGAGATTAATTGTAGATCATCTGACGTTTTGGCTGAGTGAAGTGGGTAATTTATGTTTTGTAATAATAATCCAAATCTACAAATGAATTTAGTAACATTTCTTTAGTAATTGGAAACACTCAAGTTAAGTACTTAAAGAAGAAATTATATTTAAGTACAATACTTAATTAAATCAAATGTACTAGTTAGGCTACTTTCCACCGGTGGTGTTTGTTTTCTGTGAGAGAGTTTTACCACATTTGCTATATTCTGTGAGTGAAACAAGCGACCAGGTCTATGAAAACAAGCCCAAAAGAAGCAACCATTTCACCACTTGAACTCTATTACATCAGCTATTTTAAAAAAATTATCTTGAAATTAAGGACAAATAAGCCACTACACTTAAGAAACTAGCCCTAACAAAAGCAACCCACAACTATGAATCTTTACAAGCGACTTTACAGGAAAACAGGACCAAAGTCACTTAAAATAAGCAGACCCAGCAACACTGGCAGGCTAGAGTTGTTAAGACATGTTGCATGCTCAAAGATAACTGATCTGCAAACCTTTGGGGGAAGGGAAGGTTGTGTCTAGGGCTTCTTTGATTCACATGCAAATTATCCCAATATTCTATCAATGGTCCTGGCAGCCTGAAGTGTGAAGCTACCTACAGTTTACTTTTCATTCTCATGATGCACACACAGCAACAGCCACTGAGTCATCAAAACTAATGTCTAATCAATGTCCAGTATACAATGCGTGTCAGATGCGATGCATGTTGTTGATAAAAGTTTGTTCATAGAATATATATATCCACCATAAAACTATACCAGAGTATCAGATGGGAAATCTCTCTCTCTGGCTTTAAAGGGATCCCTGGCTAATACGACAAATACGCCTTAATACATTATAATTGCCCTGTATAAATACAATGTAAAATCAAAAACACCTTAATTATTTTATTTCTTCTAGAAATAGCTAATCTTTCACTCAATAGGGGAAATGCCCGTCGCAAGTTGATGATGATCAGATTCCAAACTGTTCCCTTTCCTCCTTTAAAAAAAAATTTAAATTTATGATCGCCAGTGGTGTAAAGCAACTAAGCCTACATTAGTACAGTTGTGAGATATTTGTACTTTACTTGAGTATTTCCAATTTCCAATACTTTCATTTCTACTTCATTATATATTGGATCCAAATATTGTACTTTTACTCCACTACATTTATTTGAAAACTTTAGTTAGTAATTACTTTGCACATACACTTTTAATATTATAAAATATACATTTATCCACTTTACACCTATTTATACCATGGCTATTTGAAAATAGCCGATCTACAGTCCATTGCAGAGATTTGAATGTTTTCACTTAAAATGTGTTTGGTTCTAACTTCTGTACTGTCATTGATTATGATAGATTTCAAATCTTTTGTGTTTGTTTTGTCTAACATTGTTTAGTGTAAGAAACATAGTTGTTTTTTAAAGTAGCAATCTTTAAAAAAGAAAATACTCACAATTACTTATTGTATTTAATTACTTATTGTGATAATCAACTTCTAATGGTTGGCTGGAGGATTTTATTGAATTATTTTATTTATTCTTTATTTTTACTGTCCTGGAGACTTTGAAATTAGAATAATTAATTTGTTTAATGTTGTTAAATATGATAAACAGTTGTGAATAAAGCAATAATTGCTTTTCAGTTCATTAGAACTCGCATGTAAATTCACCCTTTCCCCTGGATTCCAGAGTTTAGTAATACATATTTTTAATACAATTGCCAACAAGTCATTGCTGTTGACTGAAAGATTGTTTTTGGCTCAAAATCTACTCATTCTTGAAAATTAAATTAACTACCCAGTTAAGCAACAAACCTGTCTCATATGCCTTTATCTGGGCATTAGTTGCTCTCTAACCCCACCTAGTGGTTGTGGCATGTAACAACGTGGTGCCTCAACTGATCTGGCTGCCATGGTGGTACCACATCAGTGCCACGACCAGCACTTTCAAGGTACAACCACTGTAGATAGATAGATAGATAGATATATAGATAGATAGATAGATACCTTCCTTAAAGCTATACTGTGTAAGATGCCCAACTAGTGGTCATTAGCCCTATAGCAAACCGCGGTCGCGTCCGCGTCTTTCGGCCGTTTTTCGTACCTTCAGACCCCCGCGTCTGCCTCCACCTCGCCGAGATCTATCTTTAGAGGGGTCCCTTGTTCCTGTGCGTTCAGTAATTCCAGAGATACGGACTCCTTCACCCTGCCTGGTAGGCGAAATTACCTAGAGACGGGATGGTACAAACGGGTGACAACAAATATGGCAGCCATAGCGACCCCACTTCAAGATGCGCTGTGATTGGCCGGCAGTTGTATAACCCTCGCTGTGATTGGCCGGTAGTGTGATGACGCAATTTTGGCGCGAGATCCGGTCCCCGGCAAGGATCACAGTTTACATATATAGAGAAGGCTTTACAGGCTGAAATTCACGGCGCGGATCTTCTAAAACTTTTGTGATTTAATAGTTAGGAGAATTTTAAGATTTGTTTTATAAAAAAAGTTACATAGTACAACTTTAAGGTATCTATCTATCGCTTCAGAATAGATTTTAAAATTTTACTATTTGCATTCAAATCAATGAATGGTTTGGCACCTCAGTACCTCTGCGAACTCATAGAGGCTTATAACCCCCCAAGGTCATTGAGGTCTGAGGGCCAGCTGGTCACACAGACGACCAGATTAAAAACCAGGGGTGACAGAGCCTTCGCTGCTATAGCCCCCACACTATGGAATGCACTCCCCTCCCATGTTAGACTGGCCCATAGAGTCTTTTAAAGCTCGTCTTAAGTCCCATCTTTATACCTTGCCTTTTAATTCCGCTTGAGAGTTTCTGTGGTCTATGTTTTGTTTGTTATCACTGTTGTTTTTATTTTGTGTGATTTTGCTGTTCTCTGTGTTTTTATGGTGTATTTTGCTTATGATTTTCTGTGCAGCACTTTGTAAACCTCGGTTGTAAATTGTGCTATATAAATAACGTGGATTGGATTGGATTGGAAGGGGGAATATCAGTTGCCCAGAGGCAGCACAGCAGTATAAGGTTATTTACAAAGTTACGGAGATGTAAAAGATAAGGAAAACAAGAGAGTACAGAGTACAGTAAGAAAGAGGTACATCAAGAAAGGGGGAAAAAAATAATATATATATATATATATATATATATATATATATATATATATATATATATACAGTATACACACACACACACACACACACACACACACACACACACACACACACACACACACACACACACACACACACACACACACACACATAAAGTGTCCTAAAACACAACTATCAATATATTACAGTGCCCGAATCAAAGTGACCATCAAAGTGACCATAACAGTCAATGCTAGTTAGTGCAACAAGTATCTCAACATCATATCAAACACAAGCAGAAATACTCAAAAACTACTAGCACAACCTAATAGTGCAGTGTCCAAAGGTCAGTGCAATAAAAACAACTAGTAAAAGAAAAAGGAAAAACAAGAAAGGGTGAAGCAGCAAGATTACTGGAAGCGACGATGGAAGGCTCGTCTGAGGACGACCTAGAGAGAGAATTGTTAGCTCATAATGTAATAAAAAAATGAGTGCATAACGTAATAAGGGATTTTTCTATAATGTAATAATGTGTTACAACCCTTAAGTGCTGTTCGGGTCATTTTGACCCGTTTTACATTTTCATTTGGAAAAAAAAGGTAGAAGTTAAAAATGTTTCCACCTGAAACTCACTGGCCTTAAAGATTCTTCTGAGATGAACATGTAAAAACAATTTTTTTGCACTACACCCATGCTACACCCCCCTCATATTTTTTGAACCTTAAGTGCTGTTCGGGTCATTTTGACCCGGAAGCACAGAAATACACAGTATTATGCCAAAACACAGACACACAGTCACCCCCACTTCTAACACCCCCCTTCCGAAGCCCCATTCCGAACCCTCCCCCCCTTCCTATAAGCATGAGCAATATTGCCCAGTATTAAATGAAGTAGTTTTTTTTACATGGATTTCAGCTAAATTAGTAAAAACGCCTAGCTCTTTCAGTGTTTAATGTGCTATAGCAAAGCAGAAATGCAAACATTTACCAAATATATCATATGAATGGTTTGGTATTGAGTCAAAGTCAATGTATCATGATGATTTGTTAAGTTAAAAATTATATTAGTGTTGTTTTTTTTAAACCAAATATCCACCGGGTCAGACCCGAACAGAACGAAGGTGTAGTGAATCTGAACAGAACTTAAGGGTTAAGAACCACAAGTAGCCGCTCAAAATGTAATGACAGTTCATCATGTAACAATGGCCCATATTGTGGAGAAAAGTCTTACATAGTCACATGGTTAGCTGGTAACAGACTGATGGACAGACGGATGGACGGACACACTCAGGGACACAAAACATAATCTCAGCCATGCCTATTGGCCTGGTGGAGACAATAGTAATGTAATGTAATAATGGTCCATATTGTGAAGAAAAGTCATAGAGTGTCATATTTATTGTGACCGTAGGTTGCATGTAACTATGAAAATCTGCAGCTCATGTTTGTCAGTCAGTCACGTCTCACGTCATGCTCCATATATGGCCAAAAATGTATTAATTCGCAAGTGTGACTCACGTCACGGCAACCACACTTTCAAATGAATTCTGTCCTTGTCTCTTTTAAGCCCATATATCCCTGAAGCCATCAATATTAAGCCCATATCTGGAAATGCCCATATATGGACATACTGTACGTATGTCTCTGTTGTTTCAGCGCGCCCTCAAAGAGTCATGAAACACAAAATCACTTTTTCTAAAAATATATATTATATCAACGAGTCACTTGTGATAGGGAGCGATGGTATGTTTCAATTGGCCCATATGCTTGTGGTTTCAGAGCTTTCTGCTGTCTCTGTAGAGCTATTTCTGTGAACTTCCGGTTTCTGTGTAAAATAAATCTTTGGCGCCACTTTTTTTTTTATATAGAGTCGTATCAAGGGGGGCCGTGGTTTCACTGTATGCTACTTTCAGCCAGAGAGAAGAGCAGAGCCAGGGACTCCGTCAACAGACCGCCCACAGTTACACTGTGGTGCCTGTGTTTCCTGGTTCTCTCTCACAACACAAGTCAAGTCACAACCATAGACTGTAGAAAAATATGGACGAAATGACGCCATTGGTTTCTATGCAGCGCAAACGGCCCTTTTCCACGCCTTGAAATGGGTGTCGCCATCATAGAAATAAATAGAATTGTAATGCTACCAGAGATGCTATTGGCTGCCAACGGTCACGTGCAACGCAAGGATACTTGGGAGAATGTGTTGAGCTCTGCCGAAAATACAGCAGACGAAGAAGAAAACGTGGATCGCCCACAACAAGCCAACAACAACGCAACAACAACAACAACAACACACAGCCTATTTTTCTACAGTCTATGACACAGACGGACCGCAGTGACAGTAAATGTCCGAATAACTTTTTAATTTTGCCACGGAGATTTGAGCACCGAAACGTTTGGACTCTGGAGTAGCCGCTGCAGCCGCCGCTAACCATGCCTGGGTTCCCGAGGCTACCGCTAACCTGACCGGCCGTCTAGGACTCTGTACCCCGCATGGAAGCCTTGTTGAGGACTCCACTTTTGAAAGTGCCCGTGTAGTTCCGCTGGGTCTTATAATAATCCAGTTGTCCACTAGCCCCATATAGAACCTCACCCGTCGCTGCATACTGTTGTGTCTCGAGGTTATATGGGGCTAATTGTCCACTAGACTTTTCACAAAGCAAAGAGGCATTCGTCCAGAGAAATATGCATGTGTTTATTCATATTTATTAACAGGGATTTGTGATGTTTATAGGACTGAGGTTGCATTCATAGTTCATAGTGCATTCATAGTTCTCAGTCACACCTCTTAACAAAAGCTGACAACAATTTGACACCTATGTTAACAATGCGATTAATGTAGGAATGGATGCAATATGCATATGAATTGTCCATTGTGACTACAGTCTGTGATTGTGACATGCTAAGTAGCCAGCCTACAGTAGAAGAGAAGCTGGATTCACGAATGGATTCATGAACTAATTATTGAGCTGACATGCAGTATCGTGGGTTAATTATTCCGGGAGGCTAAAGAGGTTATTTCAATCAGCGATCGTAAATGCGCTTGATTCATGTCATTTGTTTGATTGAGTTTTTTTTTTTACAGTAGCAGGCCTACATCATTCAGCATATTCCTCCTCTTTGATTCAGTCAATTTCATTCTGGTTTATATTTTGGAAATAAAATGTGAGATCAACCTATGTCTATTTGTGTGCGTTCCTATGCAAATTTGTGTGACATTTGTATGTGTGAGTGAATGTAAGTGCTAACTTAGTTTGACGTGCTGCAGACTGTTCTATTGACAATTATACTGTAGCCTCAGTGTTATTTTCAAATGTTTTAATTAATACCATTTGGTGAGGCTAAATGTTGAGTGTTTCTTTTTAGTTTTATATTATATTATAGGCTATACCACTTTATATACGAGTGGTTACTTGGGAGAAATACATTATTACCTAATAGCCGTTCTAAACCTACAAAAAGCCAGATAATTGCCATAACATCACGTCGCCGAAGTCTGCTATGACCAACTTCAAATTCCAAAAGAGCTCCCGACCGAGATCTCCCATCCTGGCTCCAACAACAGGTATATGAGGTATGGCAAGAATTATACAGGATAGCAGGACATGCAACTTCATATAAAAAGTGCTGTTTTCAGTTTCCAAAATGTTACATGAAATATTTGATAAATGGTCTGAAGTAGGCCTATAAAGTAAGTCTGTGGTAGGCATATGATTGACAAATTATCAAGAATGCTATATGCCAATGTTAAAGAGGAGTTTATAAAATAATATAGGCTTCCCTTGGCTTAGAACATAGGCTATTTTGGCTGTAAGTGGCCACTAATATGTTGTCTGGTGTCGATATGTTTATGTAGGGCTATTAGCTTAATGGCATGCCATACTTGCACAAATCAAGACGAGAAAAAACAAATAAAGACGCATTGTTTTGGTGGCATTATATATAGGCTTGTTACACAATCGGGCAGTAGGTAGCCTTCATAATAAATAAATACCAAGTCGTGTATTTGTGGCTGATATGCCTATAAGAGTAAATACATTGTAGGCGAATTAACAAAAACGATGTTTTAACATTTATATAATTATAGAGAATATATGTGTGTTTATTTATGTCCTCACTCATTTTAATAGCTCTGGATTAAGCGTCTGCTAAATGTACATTGTAACCTGGGTTTGTATAATAGATTTATTTTGTAAAAATGTTTACACGCCGTTGTACAAAATAAACCGATCTAGCTAACAGTGCGTCGCATTACGACGAGTTGTTAGATCTGCTCTGCTCTGGGTAACCGAATTGTGCATCAGTGCATGCAGGCTGGCCGCAGATCAGTTTCATCAGAAGTCGGCCCCGCCCCCACCCTGCAACTTTATAATTTATTTTAAAATACATTGGACCAAATTTCGACAAAACGCATATGATGGTGATTGAAAGGCTAGCGATAACTAGCGATAGGAACCATAAAGTATTCATGAAAATGTTCATTAAGGTTAGAACACGAAAGGGGAAAATGAATGGGATCCAATGGTGAACAATTCTTTTTGCTATCGGCCGAGGGGGAAAACAGCGCAACTAGCGGCCAATCATAGGAAGTTTTACTTCCGTATTGGAGTCATTTTAAATCGGCAGAACTTGCCCCTTGGTCACAACTCACAAGTCATACGGTTCTTTAGATTTTAGGGTAGTTTTGTATTTGGTGTTTTATCATATTAGCATTTTCAATGGTCGTTGACTCTTTCCGAGCCGAATAACCACCGTGTGTTTACATGCCGTGGCAGAGAACGCTATGCGGCTGCTGTCTCGACCGTGGGGCAGGGCTGTTGCTGTTCGACTCAGTGGTAGAAAGTAACACTTGTTACATGTTGGAAGTATATTAATACTGCGATGTAGAAACACTCTACAAGTAAACGTCCAGGATTCAAAATGTACTTGCAAATGTAAAAAATAGCCGATCTACAAGCTCACAACGCGCGCAAAAGCGTTGCGGCAATTTTCCGTGCATGTGGACGTTGTGTGTGTAGTGTGTGTGCGCGCACTGTCACCACACACACACACACACACACACACACACACACACACACACACACACACACACACACACACACACACACACACACACACACACACACACTACACAGTCAGGAAATAGCCAACAGCGCTAGCGCCTAGAGTCCATTCTGCTCCGGTAAAGTCCAATGCTGGAGATAGTTAGCCATGGATAAAAGCTCAGACAGCTTGTTTGTAAAATACTTGCACATTTTCACTGGTTATAGAACATGGAGTTGCCGAATCTTTATACTTTTTAGTTTTACACCTCCAATGGCTGGTTTTAAAATTTGTTTCCGAAATGCAAATGCAACAAGTGCGGACAGCTTCTCTCTGTGGCTACACTGTCAGAACACAACGATATGCACGCATTACTCCGCCCCCTCCCCCCACAACAGCAGATAACCACGTTTTAGTTTTCTTTTCATATTCTCAAGTCTGATAAATCAAATAAAGAGGCGGGGTTTCTGACCCCTTTAAGTCATCTTACTGGTCACCTCTGTTGACAAAGGACCAAGACAGAATATCTGTCCCGCAGGGGAGGAAGGTCACCTATCTATCTCTCAGTCTGTCTGCAGGATTACGCAAAAACTACCAGACCAAACTACACAAAACTTGGAGGAGTTTTGCATTGGCCCATTTAGATGCAATATCATTTTCACATGGGGGTCCACTGCCAAATATATAACTTTGGTTTGAGCACCACTCATATACGGTAGCAACATACGTCTTTCAGAAAACTGTTTTGGATTTAGAAGACATAATCTGCCTCAGGTGTTAGGTCACTTCAACGCTGCATAATATTCACATTGTTTGTGGGTGTAATCATGACAGTCTAGCCACTTAAACCCTCTTCCTTAGTTGAATGGGATCCACCAGGGCTCTGTACTAGTCTGGATGGATCCAAATTCCAAATACTACATAATTACATCATCACACATATGACATCACAACATTGTCATCACAACCAATGCCCTTGTGTCTTTAAAAACGTCCAATAAACCAAATGTCATTCAACAACTATTCCAACTAATTAAATTGTTGTTTAACAGCTTATCCAGTAAATTAGTTGCACTGATTCACAGTGGTGCTGGAGTGTGAAATGATTCACTGGACAATACATCTGAAAGGAGCACCTAAGAATTCATACCATGCTGCTGTGGTAGTCGGACACAAGCTGTACTCATTTGGAGGATACAACAACTACTTGAACAACAGGGATCAGATTGAAGTCCACATCTTCATCACATTGTCTTTGCGTTGGAGGAAGTTGCCCCCAGTGACAAATGGAAGAGGACAAAGTCCAATAGAGGTTCCAACCGGGCGCTATGGCCACACAGCTGTGCTGGTAGAAGAAATAGTCTACATCTGGGGAGGGAAGCCTTACTGCAATGTGCTTTATGCCTTTGATGTTGACACCCACAGCTGGTTCAAACCCAATATTGCTGGGACTATTCCAGAAGCAAGATGCTTCCACTCAACCTGTGTCCTGGAGAAGGTCATTTATGTGTTTGGAGGACTCACCCAGCTGACTGTATATACTAATGACATGTACAAGTTGGACACCACCATAATGGGCTGGTCTTTAATTAACACCAGAGGAACTCCACCACCTGCTTCATACGGTCACTCTGCCACCATCATTGGAACAAAGATGTTTGTATTCGGGGGCTGGGGGAGACAGGGTTACTTAAACAACAATACTGTGTTTGACACAGAGACCAACTGCTGGCTGAAGACACTTTCTGCACAGCTTCTCCCAGAAGAACGTTCACGACATTCAGCCTTTGCCTACAATGGAGAGCTGTATTTGGTGGCTGGAATGGGAACCAGTGCTTAAATGATCTGTGGATATTCAGTCCAGAGACCCTTTCCTGGAAGCAGGTTGAGCCCAAGGGGAAAGACCCCTGTAGGATGAATGGGATGTGCTGTTGCATGGTGGGAGATCGTATCATCATCTTTGGAGGATCCACATACAATACACTCACTGATGACCTGTACATGTTAGATTTAAGTCCTAGCCTGAAGATGTTATGCAAGCTAGCAGTCACTCAGCATGGTCTGGAGCAGTCTGATCTCCCACATGACATCAGGTGGGAAATGGCAACCATGACTACGACGATATATAGGTGTCAATCTGTCATAGGTGAATAGGTGACCGATTATTTTTTTTCCCCCAGGTGACAGATGTTTTATCTTGTAGGTGACACACGTGTCCTTTCCTCCTATAGGTGACAGATGTTTTATCTTGTAGGTGACACATGTGTCCTTTCCTCCTATAGGTGACAGATGTTTTATCTTGTAGGTGACACATGTGTCCTTTCCTCCTACAGGTGACAGATGTTTTATCTTGTAGGTGACACATGTGTCCTTTCCTCCTTTAGGTGACAGATGTTTTATCTTGTAGGTGACACATGTGTCCTTTCCTCCTACAGGTGACAGAGAGAGAGCTGAAGGGGGGCGGGGCCAACATCAACGTAACAGAGAAGAACAAGAAGGAGTACATGGACCGCATGGTGAAGTGGAGGGTGGAGAGGGGCGTGGTGCAGCAGACCGAGGCCCTGGTCAGGGGCTTCTATGTGTGTGTGTGTGTGTGTGTGTGTGTGTGTGTGTGTGTGTGTGTGTGTGTGTGTGTGTGTGTGTGTGTGTGTGTGCGTGCGTGCGTGCGTGCGTGCGTGCGTGTGTGTGTGCGTGTGCGTGTGCGTGTGCACATGTGCGTGCGCGCATGACACCGAGTACCACACTGCGAGCTTGTAGATCTGCTATTTTTTGTTTAAATCTAGAAAACGTGTGCAAGTCTTTGAATATTTTGACCCGATTCTATAAGTGTCTTCCAAATCCTTCTAATGTTTTTTGAAAAACCTATATTACCTGTATGTCAGTGTTAAGGCATTAACCAAAAAGTCGACAAGTCGACTTCAATTACAAGTCGACTCCCACCAGGGAAAGTCGAAGAAAACTAAAAACGACTAAAAACATATTTTGTCATCATTATTTTTGCTCCATGTGTACGTGTGTAGTGTACAGCATTCAAACCGTAGGATTGCTTATCGTCAAGGAAAGAATTCTCTCATTTTCCAACTGTGTCCAGACACCTCCCCCAAAATGACATGTATTTGGCCGCAGATCCCCATCTCAAAATATGTTATTCCAGGGTTCTCCCAGGAGCAAACATTTGAGTCACAAATGTTCGCTTTTAAAAAGGTTTATTCAAAGACTTGCCAAAAGAATCTTAGCAGATGCCATGCCGAGAGCTTGTTTAGGCCTATCTGCTATTTTTTTCAATAGCCAAGTATAAAATAATTCCAGGCCTAAATTGGTTTAATGGGTGCGGTGCGTTCATGTCAGTGTTGATTTCGTCGACTAAAACTATGACAAAAAAAATGATTGTCGACTGACGAAAACAAAATAAAAAGTAAGCTGTAAAAGTAAGCTGTGATGACTAAAAGTAAGACTAAATATACAATTTCGTCAACAAAATAAAAACTAGACCCTAACGTTATACGTTAGGGAGGGCCTTGTGGAGAAGAGAGTCATTTGGTTGCTCTCAGGTGTTTCGTGCTGAAAATAGCAGATCTACAAGCTCACAACGCAAGCTTGTAGATCTGCTATTTTCAGCACGCAACGAAGTGTAAAATCTCAAGCTCACAACGCGAGCTTGTGTATCTGCTATTTTCAGCATGCAACCAAGTGTAAAATCAGTCATTACGATGCCATCAAGCCCTGCCAAAATACATTTCAGTCGACGAAATCAACTGTAGATTTAGTCGCCTAAAAACGTGTGATATTTAGTCGACTAAAATCAGACTAAAACTCAAACTTCTCAGGTGACTAAATTATGACTAAAACTAAATTACATTTTATACAATAGACTATGACTAAAACTAAATGAAAATTTGCTGTCAGAAACAAAATTGGTGGGCGCCTGGTGGCCTAGTGGACCAGGCGCATACCATATAGGCATTGCCATTTCGGCATCAATGCCTGTCACCGGTTCGATTCCCGGTCCGGGTGACCTTTGCCGCGTGTCACTCCCTGTCTCTCCCCCATTTCCTGTCAGTCTACTGTCCTATCCAATAAAGGCAAAAAGCCCAAAAACAAATCTTAAACAAAAACAAAAAACAACAACATTGGTTCGTGTGTGTGTCGTCCAGGTGATTGACAGCAGGATGGTGTCGGTGTTCGACGCCAGGGAGCTGGAGCTGGTGATCGCCGGCACCGCCGAGATCGACCTGACGGACTGGAGGAACAACACCGAGTACCGAGGAGGTATACTCCCTCTGTCTGTCCCACTGGTTCTCAACCTTTTCAGGGGCGTCAATTGGGTATGGCAGGGGTATGCAGCTGCCATAGCCTGGGTCCAGGGGAGAAAATAAAAGTTACCTTTAAATATAAATCCATAAATGTTTCTTTGTCTATCTGTGCTTGTTATTATGTTGTTAAATTACAGTAAAATAACTACAAATGCAAAATGTAACAACATTGTCACTTTTAACAACGTATTATAATTATATTCTCCACACTTTTATTCTCCCCATCTTGACAAAATGGTATATTCCCAGGTTCTGCAGGTCAGCTGCACAGGTGCAATGCATTATTGTTAATTGTGGCACGTTTACTAACATGCCAAGTTTATCTGCACTTGAACAACCATTCCAGGATGCCATATCCAGCCCAAGAAACCGTAGAAAAAAATAAAATGTACTTCTTAAAATAAATGTATCATACCCTTAGCTTTTTCTGAACTGATGCCACTGAACCTTTTCAGGTTGTGACCCCCCAAATAATCATATTTTAACTGGGGACCCCTCCCCACCCTGACGAGCACTAAGAGTTGAGGCATTACATTTTGTATAACACGGTTCTATTGAAAATAGACGATATACATGCTCACAACGCCTCGCAATCAGCTATTTTCACAATTTCTGACTCAAATATTTGACAATTTGGTCAATGTTCAATTGCGAAATTATTTTGGGGGGTTCCCAGATGATTAACTTAACGTGCAACATTGTTTTCTCGCTCAACAGTAAACAAACCAACATAAAGTATAAGTGTATATAGAGGGTATCTGCACATTTCTAAAGTGGCAATTTAAGGACTTTTTAACACCTCTAACATGACAAAGTAAACGTTGGCCAAATTGTCAAATTTAATTAGAGTCAGAAATTGAAAATTGAAAATAGCAGATCTACATGCTCACAACGCCTCGCAGCGCAAGGCATTGTGAGCATGTAGATCTGCTCTTTTGAGCTAGTAGATGCTTGTAGAGCTTGTAGATCTGCTTGTAGATCTAGATCATGGGTGTGCAACTTTGATGATGGTGAGGGCCACTATATTTCCACCTTCACTCCAGATGGCCACATTGCATATTGCTACGTACTTTGTCATTCTAGTATCTCATACAAAAGAAGCAAAAAAAAAGACGATCTACAAGCTCAAAGCGTGTCGCGTTGAGACGCGCTTTGAGCTTGTAGATCTGCTATTTTTGCTTTGTTTGACTTGGAATCCTGAATATTTTTTTGCAATTTTCTTTTTATTGGAATCCAGAAACGGAAATTGAACATTTTGATTGTTAACTTTATGAACTTAAATACAAATACGTTGGACATAAAAAAGACTAACATTTTAATACTACTACTAGTCATTAAGCTACTAATATAGACTGAAGGAATAAGTGGGTCATATTTGCATGTTTGATATTGACACAGCTGAAATCAATAATATATCAGTATTCTGATATCAACCTGCGGGCCGCATTCAGTGATGGTGGGGGCCCCATGTGGCCCCCCGGCCGCCAGTTGCCCACGTATGATCTAGATTTTCAAACATTTGTACTTTTACTTTTGGTACTTTAAGTACTGTTTTGATGCCAATACTTTCATACTTTTACTCAAGTACATTTTGAATTCCGGACTTTTACTTGTAAGGGTGCCCTCACACCAAAATACCTATGAGAGTGGTATTTTGGTGTGAGGGCACCCTAACAGAGAACATCTACATTACAGTATTGATACTTTTACTTAAGTAAAGAATGTGAGTACTTTTTCCACCACTGGAAGCCCCCTTGCTTATAGAATGCTATTTTTTCTCTGCAGGTTATCATGACGGCCACATCGTGATCCGGTGGTTCTGGGGAGCGGTGGAGCGCTTCAACAACGAGCAGCGTCTGCGGCTGCTCCAGTTTGTGACGGGGACGTCCAGCGTGCCCTACGACGGCTTCAGCGCCCTGCGGGGCTCCAACGGGCTGCGGCGCTTCTGCATCGAGAAGTGGGGCAAGACCACCGCGCTGCCCAGGTCAGCCCAGAGCCAGGTTTAACCCTGTTAAGACCTGGGGAACGCGTTATTATGCATTATTACTTATTACTGAGTAGATCTGCTGTTTTTGAAAAATCATCAAGATTTTAATATTTTTGACCCGATTCTGTAAAAGTCTTCTAAATCCTTCTTCTAATAGTCAGGGAATATTATCAGAATACCTGTCAAAGCTGGGAATAAATTCCTTACCGAACAATTTCTTCACCAATGTGTTCGTAAAGGTTTCTAGTAACATATCTAACAAAGTTTGAAATTCAAAATCCCTAGGAGAATTTTTGACAGCTAGGGTAACTTTGGGTCTCATTCACTTACTATACACTATACTATAAAGGGGGAAAAAAGACTAAATCTGCTATTGTTCTATACTATAAAGGAACAAATTACTAGATCTGCTATTTTTCAGTAGCTAAAGTATAAAAGTAGCCCCAGAGCGACATGCTGCAAGAGTGAGGTTGTGCCAATTCTTGGCCATCTGGCCAGTGATGTATATTGGACCAGTTAGTAAGTTACCCATATATGGAGACCCTGGTACCCATATATGGAGATATGCTGATATGTAAAACAAAAAACTCATGTCCTTTTTGTGTGTGTGTGTGTGTGTGTGTGTGTGTGTGTGTGTGTGTGTGTGTGTGTGTGTGTGTGTGTGTGTGTGTGTGTGTGTGTGTGTGTGTGTGTGTTTTAGGGCTCGCACGTGTTTCAACCGTCTGGACCTTCCTCCCTATCCGTCCTACACCATGCTGTACGACAAACTCCTCACCGCCGTGGAAGAGACCAGCACCTTTGGACTGGAGTAGCATCTCCACACGCACACACACACACACACACACACACACACACACACACACACACACACACACACACATATGCACGTGCGCGCACGCGCCAACAAGTTTTGGACCTGGTGTTTACACCCACACACACACACACACAAACTGTCACGCGGAATTGTATCAGTGAGTCGTCCTGAAATAAATCAAGTTGTGCTGAGCGGATGGGAGTCGAGGCCACCATGTTTGTGCCCCCTGAAGCGTCGTCACAGCGCCGGTGTCCCCAGGGTGGCATGCAGAGTCACACCCACCACCACATCCTCCATGGGAAGCGTCACTGTGATGTCACTGTGATCCCAGCCGCGCCACCAAACCACACAGGGACAATGCTAGTCCACTCTTAAGGCTCAATAGCCCCTTTTCCACTGCAAGTTGGAACCAGAACTTTCAGGGACCTGAACCTATTTCTTTGGTTTTGTTTCCATTGCGTACGGCCCGGTTCCAAAAGAGGTTCCTGGAACCTTTTTTAGGTCCTGCTCCTGAGGTAGAACTAAACTTGAGTTCTGGGAACCTATGGGCGGGGCCAGCAGCACTGCTGGTCTTTTTTTGGGACCTTCCCGGTTAGTTCTGGTTATATGGAAACGTAAGCGGAACTTGGTCCCGGAACTTCACAGGTTCTTGAAAGCTCTTGGTTCTGGAAAGTTCTGGTTCCAGTTCTGGGTCGGCCTTACAGTGGAAATGGGGCTTATCACAGTACCGGGTGAAGAGCTATCACCTCACCGCGGTGTAGTTTTCTAGCTATCACCTAAAAAATCAATAACAAAGCCTAGGTGATAGCTAGAAAACTACACCGCGGTGAAGTGATAGCTCTTCAACCTTGGACTATGATAGAGGCTTTACTGTCACTCGCTGGAAGTAGCCAGTAGTCAGCTTGACTTGAAGATGTTTTTTTTTCTTCTTTTTTTTTTTTGCATTTTGTTTGCGTCACACCTCAAAACAGTTGTACATTCAGAATGTTAATGTCCTTTGTTCACAAAAAAAAAACGACGTGACAAACCTGTAAACCACGACTTCTCCAGATTGAGACCTGAATTTAGCATGAAGTCGATACTCAATATATTAAACACCAACCTTGAGAAAGTCTTGTCTTGTCTGTGATGCTGAGCGACTTAAAGACACGTCTTTAAGTTCTGGTTTGCATGTGTCTAGGAGGTTGAGGGGGGGGGGGGGGGGATCATGGCACTGCATCTTTAACCACCCAGGGAGTGTGTGAGATTGCTGGGGGGGGGGTTATGTGGTCAGAATTAGGACATTAAGGACTTGTGATTTTTGCAAGTCGAGTCGACTCGACTCAGTAAAAAGTTCAGTTGAATTCGACTTTATCGTTTGATGACGTCATCATATCACACACAACCCCCTTAAAGTGCTAATTTAAGGACTTTTTTAATACTTCTAAAATGACAAATTAAACATTGGCCAAATTGTCAAATCTATAGAGGCCAAAATTGTGAAAATAGCCGATTTCCATTGCAAGGCGTTGTGAGCATGTAGATCTGCTAATATCACAATAGAAAGTATTTTTTTTTTACTTTGACTTTCAACTTTCTCTGGTGGGATTATTAATTAATTAATTGTCATTATTTCAAAACATTTTTTTTAAAAATCCCCAAAATCTTTTTTTTTTTCATTAATTAAAAACAAAATGCAATTATTTTTTCACTAATTTCATGAAGACATCAAAGAAAAATCTAAGAAATTCCATACGTTAGAAGAACGCAAATGTTAAAGAAGTAGTGGAAAATAGCCGATCTACAAGCTCACAACATGTGGCTTTGTAGATCTACTGTTTTCACTATAGTTTGGGTAAAACGTCTTGATTTATTTTTTGGGTCACAAACTAAAACATTTGCCAACCACTGTTGTTCACTGTTGTTCACACTTGCTATTCACAAGTGTGACTCACGTCACGGCAACCACACTTTCAATGAATTCTGTCCTTTTAAGTCCATATATCCCTGAAGCCATCAATATTAAGCCCATATCTGGGAATGCCCATATATGGACATATTGTATATCAGTCTCTGTTGTTTCAGTGCATCCTCGCCCTTAAAAAGATATCACTTTCAAAAGAACTTTTGGTAATTTTATCGTAAATCAGGCTTTTATGAACACCCTGAACATTTTATAATTTGGTTGATTCAATATTTAGAAATTTGATGTAAATGTTACCAGGCCCTCCAGGCCCAGGGCCTCTCCCCACGCACACCCATTGTAACTTCAAACTTCATTTTAACCATGATAGATTCATTAAAAACACCCATTACAGTAGGCTGTGTCTTATCCATAACTTTTTTCATTTATTTTTAATAATTACTTTTTGTATTTAATTTTTTACATTTTCCCAAATAATTATAAAAAAATATATGAAAAAGGTTATCGAAAAAACGCGACCTGCTCACGTATTAGGAGGGCATTATGAGTCACCAGAAAGAAATTATGGGTGTTTTTAATGAATCTATCATGGTTAAAATGGAGTTTGAAGAAAAGCCCATAAAGCCCTGTTGAAAGTGGAATATCCCTTTAAGTCATCTTACTGGTCACCTCTGTTGACAAAGGGCCAAGACAGAATGTCTGTCCCTGACGGGAGGAAGGTCACCTATCTATCTCTCTGTCTGTCTGCAGGATTACGCAACAACTACCAGACCAAACTACACAAAAGTGTTGCATTGGCCCACTTAGATGCAATATCATTTTCACATGGGGGTCCACTGCCAAATATATAACTTTGGTTTGAGCACCACTCATATACGGTAGCAACATGTTTTTCAGAAAACTTTTAGGATTTAGAAGACATAATCTGCCTCAGGTGTTTGGTCACTTCAACGCTGCATAATATTCACATTGTGTGTGGGTGTAATCATGACAGTCTAACCACTTAAACCCACTTCCTTAGTTGACTGGGATCCACCAGGGCTCTGTACTAGTCTGGATGGATCCAAATTCCAAATACTACATAATTACATCATCACGCAATGACATCACAACATTGTCATCACAACCAATGCACTTGTCTTTAAAAGTAAACGTCCAATAAACCAAATGTCATTCAACAACTATTCCAACTAATTAAATTGTTGTTCAACTTATCCAGTAAATTAGTTGCACTGAGTCACAGCGGTGCTGGAGTGTGAAATGATTCACTGGACAATACCTCTGAAAGGAGGACCTAAAGAGTGCTACCATGCTGCTGTGGTAGTCGGACACAAGCTGTACTCATTTGGAGGATACAACAACTACATGAACAACAAGGACCAGATTGAAGTCCACATCTTCAACACATTGTCTTTGCGTTGGAGGAAGTTGCCCCCAGTGACAAATGGAAGAGGACAAAGTCCAATGGAGGTTCCAACCGGGCGCTATGGCCACACAGCTGTGCTGTTAGAAGAAATAGTCTACATCTGGGGAGGGAAGCCTTACTGCAATGTGCTTTATGCCTTTGATGTTGACACCCACAGCTGGTTCAAACCCAATATTGCTGGGACTATTCCAGAAGCAAGGAGCTTCCACTCAGCCTGTGTCCTGGAGAAGGTCATTTATGTGTATGGAGGAGTCACCCAGCTGTCTGGATATACTAATGACATGTACAAGTTGGACACCAGCATAATGGTCTGGTCTTTAATTAACACCAGAGGAACTCCACCACCTGCTTCAGCAGGTCACTCTGCCACCATCATTGGCACAAAGATGTTTGTATTTGGGGGCTGGGAGAGACAGGGGGACTTCAACAACAATACTGTGTTTGACACAGAGACCAACTGCTGGCTGAAGACACTTTCTGTACAGCTTCTCCCAGAAGAACGTTCAAGTCATTCAGCCTTTGCCTACAATGGAGAGCTGTACGTATTTGGTGGCTGGAATTTGTACCAAAACTTCAATGATCTGTGGAAATTCAGTCCAGAGACCTTTTCCTGGAAGCAGGTTGAGCCCAAGGGGAAAGGCCCCTGTGGGATGCATAGGATGTGCTGTTGCATGGTGGGAGGTCGTATCATCATCTTTGGAGGATCCACATACAATACATTCACTGATGACCTGTACATGTTAGATTTAAGTCCTAGCCTGAAGACGTTATGCAAGCTATCAGTCGTTCATTATGGTCTGGATGAGTCTGATCTCCCACATGACATCAGGTGGGAACTGGCAACCATGACTACCAACAGCAACAAAACAAAATGACAGCCCCCCCCCCCCCCCCCCCCCCCACACACACACACACACACACACACACACACACACACACACACACACACACACACACACACACACACACACACACACACACACACACACACACACACAGTGAGCCCACTACATTAAATAAATAAACAACAACATGGTCTAAGCATAGAAACACATATTGTCGTTGTCGGGCGGAAACCTCGTATCTCCAAGTTTCAAATGTGTACTTTCTTTCGCAAAGTAAAGCCCTGCTTCATCATACAAGGCCGTCACACAAAAGTAGTGAAAACAGCAGATCTTCAAGCACACGACGCCTCGCGTCGTGTGCTTGTAGATCGGCTGTTTTCACTAGTTTAAATCATTTTAAAATTATAAATGCAAAGCAAACGGTTTTGGACATACAAGGTTTTCACCCGACAACGACGATATACAGGTGTCAATCTGTCATAGGTGAATAGGTGACGATTTTTTTTTCCCCCCAGGTGACGGGTGTTTTTTCTTTTTTTTTTTCACGTGACAGTTTTTTCCCCCCAGGTGACAGATGTTTTATCTTGTAGGTGACACATGTGTCCTTTCCTCCTATAGGTGACAGATGTTTTATCTTGTAGGTGACACATGTGTCCTTTCCTCCTACAGGTGACACATGTGTCCTTTCCTCCTACAGGTGACAGATGTTTTATCTTGTAGGTGGCACATGTGTCCTTTCCTCCTATAGGTGACAGATGTTTTATCTTGTAGGTGACACATGTGTCCTTTCCTCCTATAGGTGACAGAGAGAGAGCTGAAGGGGGGCGGGGCCAACATCAACGTAACAGAGAAGAACAAGAAGGAGTACATGGACCGCATGGTGAAGTGGAGGGTGGAGAGGGGCGTGGTGCAGCAGACCGAGGCCCTGGTCAGGGGCTTCTATGAGGTGTGTATATGTGTTTGCAGGCATGTGTGCATCTATCTGTACAGCCTTGTTTCAAGCTTCTTTTGTTTTCATGTTGAATCGTTTGCATCCATGTTTTGATACACTGAGACGTGTGTGTGTGTGTGTGTGTGTGTGTGTGTGTGTGTGTGTGTGTGTGTGTGTGTGTGTGTGTGTGTGTGTGTGTGTGGCGCGTGCATGTGCGTGCGTGTGTGTGTGCGTGCGCGCATGGCACCGAGTGCCACACTGCGAGCTTGTAGATCTGCTTTTTTTTTTTTTTATCTAGAAAGTGTGTGCAAGTCTTTGAATATTTTGACCCGATTCTATAAGTGTTTTCCAAATCCTTTTAATGTTTTTTTTGTTGAAAAACCTATATTACCTGTATGTCAGTGGTAGGGCATTAACCAAAAAGTCGACAAGTCGACTCAGTCGACTTCAATTACAAGTCGACTCCCACCAGGGAAAAAACTAAAAACCAACTAAAAAGGTATTTTTTCATCATTATTCTTGCTCCATGTGTACGTGTGTAGTGTGTACAGCATTCAAACTGTAGGATTGCTTATCGTCAAGGAAAGAATGATTCTCTCATTTTCCAACTGTTTTTTTTCAATGGAATTGAGCACAGGGCAGGGACCGTGATTCAGCCCGGGAAAAACAGTTAGAGAGGCCCTCATTGCGCGCTATGGAGAGAGATCTCTCTCTATAGCGCTGCTGCTACTCAAAGATTTGCCATTTCAGATCATGACAAGTGACAAGCCAGCGGGCCTATTACATGAGTTATATTTTGTCTAGGGATGCGGTATCGGTACTCGTGGTATCGGTACTCGACCCGATACAACCCTATTTTGCTGTACTCGTACTCGCCAGATACTTCTCACGGCAGCGCCCGATACTCTGCTGGGGCGTCACAAGGGGGAGAAAAGTGGGACTGAGTTACTAGGGCTCAAGGTGAAAGCCAGGGCCTTAATTATTTTATACTTTTGCTATTGAAAAATAGCAGATATGCAAGCTCACAGTGCCGCACTGCGAACGAGGCACCAGTGCTCCAACGATACAGCTGCGACCACTTAAAGGCATCAGCATCACGGCATGCCTTGTTGCGCTAAACTTACCTCTAAAGTTGAATCTCTTTCATATATCCTTCACCACCTCACGCAAATTGCAAAGTATAGGCTACTGTAGGTAAGTTAAACTTCCCACTAGAAAGCTGTGTGTGTGTTTGTTTGTTTGTCACTGTCGCTCTTGTCTTGAAAGCTCGCTCTCTCGGTGAAGTGTGTGTCTGTCTGCAGGGACGTGCAGAGACATTTTAGAGAGGCAGGGGCTGATATTTCTAGAAGGCCTTTTGGTGGACAATTCTCTTGAATGCAGCCTTCAGTTATGGTATGGAAAGGGCCCGGGGACATTTGCATTTTTTACCATAGTAAAAAAATGCATTCATGGACACTTTTTACAGACTGATCTGGCAGGGGCTCAAGCCCCCTTTGATGTCAAATTGTCAATGTGTGTACATGCCTGCCTGCCAGTGTAGCACAGCTGAAAAAAGACGATTGATTGAAGAGAATAGAGATTCTGTGGGCTTCGCCACCTAGTGGCGGAAGAAATGACCTCTGGGAACTCAGATTGCTGTGGGCTAAATCAATGAATGCATTTCTGAGAATACCAGAAAAAAAGAATAATTTGACATTATGTTATAGTTGCGGATGAGGATGGATGCGGATATATAAATTGGATAATATATTTTTTTAGAGGGAAAAAAAAAAGCGTAATTTAAATACATTTTGTATTATTAATTGTACTCGTATCGGTACTCGGTATCGGCGAGTACTCAACATGAAGTACTTGTACTCGTACTCGGTCAGCAAAAAAGTGGTATCGGGACATCCCTAATTTTGTCGTTGTCAGGTGGAAACCTTGTTTGTTTTGTATTTATCATTTTAAAAATGATTTAAACTAGTGAAAACAGCCGATCTACAAGCACACAACGCCTCGCGTTTGTAGATCTGCTGTTTTCACTACTTTTGTGTGACGGCCTTGTATGATGAAGCAGGGCTTTGCTTTGCAAAAAAACCTATAAATTTGAAACTTGGAGATACGAGGTTTCTGCCCGACAGTGACTATTTACTTTGTTGGCCACCCAGCCCCCAAAATGGAACGAAGGCAGACATTTTATTTTTATTTTTTTCCTAATGGCCGGCCTGTACCGGCCGGGAATGAACCGGCCGTTCGGGAGTTGTCCCGCTTTTCCCAATGGCCAGCACGTCCCTGGCACAGGGTTTTGGGTTTTGTCCCGAGTCGACTTGCAAAAAGCACAAGTCGTTAAAGCCCTAGTCAGTGGTGCACTGACCTGTCCAAACACCTCCCCCAAAATGACCGGTATTTGGCCGCAGATCCCCATCTCAAAATTAGTGGTGTCCAACGATTAAATATTTTAATCGCGATTAATTGCATGATTTATGTAGTTAATCGCACGATTAATCGCAAATAAGTCATCAGCTTTTATCAGGTCACAAAGTAACTTAGAGGGATATCTTTCAAGTCTTTCGTGGCCCTATTAACTTGGGAGTGGATATATTTGCTGGATTTATGCAAAAGTATGTCAATCTTTTATTCGAAATCAATTAAAAACCTGAATAAATCATAATGGTATTGCATTAAACAGACTGCAGCTGATGGGTATAAGGATCTGCTTAATTGACTTAATATGATTACTGTTGTGTCCACCTTTATGCTTTATTTATACTTTGTATTTTTTGTTACATCAACAGGGATGGACCTTGTAGCCAATATAGCCAATATTGTAGCCAATGTTTGTAAATATGCGATTAATTGCGATTAAAATAATTAATCGCGATTAACATAACGGTGAGTTAATTGCGATTAATTTAGTTAACTCGGACAGCACTACTCAAAATATGTTGTTCCAGGGACCTCGCAGAAGCAAATATTTTAGTCACACATGTTCACTTTAAAAAAAAGGTTTATTCAAAGATTTGCCAAAAGAATCTTGGTTTTTCAAGAATAGAAGATGCCATGCAGAGAATTTGTATATCTGCTATTTTTTCAATAGTTAAAGTATAAAATAATACCAGGCATGAATGGGTTAACGGGTGCGTTCATGTGTGTGTTGATTTCGTTGACTAAAACTATGACGCGACTGTGTTTCTTTCACTGACGAAAACGAAATAAAAACTAAGCTGCGATGACTAGAACTGACGCTAAATGTCTTGACAATTTCGTCAACAAAATAAAAACTAGACTAAAACGTTAGGGAGGGACTAGTGGAGAAGAGAGTCATTTGGTTCCTCTCAGGTGTTGCGTGCTGAAAATAGCAGATCTACAAGCTCACAACGCGTCGCAGTGCGACGCGTTGTGAGCTTGTAGATCTGCTATTTTCTGCACGCAACCAAGTGTAAAATCAGTCATTACGATGCCATCAAGGCCTGCCAAAATAAATTTCAGTCGACGAAATCAACTGTAGATTTAGTCGCCTAAAAACGTATGATATTTAGTCGACTAAAATCAGACTAAAACTCAAACTTTTCAGGTGACTAAATTATGACTAAAACTAAATGACATTTTATTCAAAAGACTATGACTAAAACTAAATGACATTTTATTCAAAAGACTATGACTAAAACTAAATGACATTTTATTCAAAAGACTATGACTAAAACTAAATGACATTTTATTCAAAAGACTATGACTAAAACTAAATGACATTTTATTCAAAAGACTATGACTAAAACTAAATGACATTTTATTCAAAAGACTATGACTAAAACTAAATCATGTGCTGTCAAAAACAACATTGTTTGGTGTGTGTGTCGTCCAGGTGATTGACAGCAGGATGGTGTCGGTGTTCGACGCCAGGGAGCTGGAGCTGGTGATCGCCGGCACCGCCGAGATCGACCTGACAGACTGGAGGAACAACACAGAGTACCGAGGAGGTATACTCCCTCTGTCTGTCTGTCTGTCTGTCTGTCTGTCTGTCTGTCTGTCTGTTCCATAGACCACTGGTTCTCAACCTTTTCAGGTTGTGACCCCCCAAATAATCATATTTTAACTGGGAACCCCCCACCCTGACGAGCACTAAGAGTTGAGTTATTACATTTTGTATAACACGGTTCT
This sequence comes from Nannobrachium achirus, assembly GCF_963921795.1. Classification (NCBI taxonomy): domain Eukaryota; kingdom Metazoa; phylum Chordata; class Actinopteri; order Myctophiformes; family Myctophidae; genus Nannobrachium; species Nannobrachium achirus. The sequence goes on from NC_137814.1 coordinate 66,987,824, forward strand.
ATTGTGAAAATAGCAGATCTACATGTAGATGTGCTATTTTCACAATTTCTGCCTCTAATATTTGACAATTTGGCCAATGTTTAATTTGTCATTTTCGAGGTATTAAAAAGTCCATAAATTGTCACTTTAGAAATGTGCAGATACCCTCTATACACTTAATCTTTTTGTTTGTTTCTTTACTGTTGAGAGAGAAAACAATGTTTAATTAAGTTAATCATCTGGAGACCCCCCAAAATAATTTGGGGACCCCTCTGGGGGTCCCGACCCACTGCCTGGAACCACTGCCTTAGACTACTGGTTCTCAACCTGTGGGTCAAGGTCCCCAATTTATTTTGGGGGGGGTCCCCAGATGATTAACTTAATAGTTTTCTCGCTCAACCGCATGTGTTCTTTATTGCGTAATAAAGGTAATGTAATGTATATGTCACAGTTTGTTTGAGATTCAGTTAGATTGAGAACAGGAGCGCTTGTTGTGCCTCCTTCGGGGAGCTAGGAATAGTTTGACTGAGGTTAGGGTTAGGATTAGGGTTAGGTTTAGGCATAGTTTTACTGAGGTTAGGGTTAGGTTTAGGCATAGTTTTACTGAGGTTAGGGTCAGGGTTAGGTTTAGGCATAGTTTTACTGAGGTTAGGGTTAGGTTTACTGAGGTTAGGGTTAGGGTTAGGTTTAGGCATAGTTTTACTGAGGGTTAGGGTTAGGGTTAGGTTTAGGCATAGTAGCATTCACCAGGTTAGCAGCGTGGGACTAATGGGAACAATGGAGGAACAATGAGACGTGGGACCAATGCAGTCAAATGCTCTACGACTGAGACATGGGCTTCTTCCACTTCCAGGTGAACTAAAACAAGCGCTCATTTCCCAATATAACTGTTTTTTTTTCAAACTAACTGTAACCTATAAATTACAGTGTGCCGTCATGTTATTTTTCCCCCCCCCCATTTCAATACTTCAATACTTTACTGTCATCTGACATCACTATCAGTGTTACTCAATACTTAGTCATCTTGACCTTTAGCTCTGTGCGTACTTGGCTTGCTGTAGTTACTCCGAGGACCCCCTAGGGGTCCCCGGACCCAGCCCCACTGTTGCAGCCCCAAGCTTATACAGGGGTTGACACTAAGACTAAGGTCTCAGAGGCACTTGCCCTGTCGGGCAAGTACAGGTCATGTTCTACTTGCCCAAAGGTCATGCCCACTTGCTCGAAAAAATAAATCGAATAGTCCATTATAAAATGAAAGTTAAAATTTTAATTACCGTTCAATTTAACACTTATTTTGTTTTCCTTCCTGGGGCTGTGCGATAAAAAATGTCATACCTACATTTTTATCCAATACATAGCTATGATTGAATATGACTGGGTTCACACCTATTTTATATTTTTAAGTGTAGCAACAGTAAAAATAGCACATTATAGGTAGACACTAGACAGTGCTCTTATTTGACACTCCACAGTCCAGAAGACAGAGCACTCTGGCCACGTTCAGGTGTTTATACAGATATCTAATTGTTGTGTTTATAGTGCAGTGTTTCTCAACCACTGTGCCTGGGGACCTTTGGTGTGCCCCTGAGAAGGGTCAAGTGTGCCCCTTGAAACTGCTTGAAAGCCAGTATTTAAATCATTTTAAAAATGATTTAAAAACAGCCGATCTGCAAGCACACAACGCCTCGTGGTGCGAGGCGTTGTGTGCTTGTAGATCTGCTGTTTTCACTTGTTGTGCGACAGCCTTGTATGATGAAGCAGGGCTTTACTTTGCAATAGAATAGAATTAGAAATGTACACATTTGAAACTTGGAGATACAAGGTTTCTTCCCGACAGTGACGATATTTACACCTCCGTATTATGTTGGATTCTTGCGACATGAAAAGTGTGCCAATGCAGAAAAAAGGTTGAGAAACACTGTTATAGAGGGTTCCATCCTCAACCTGAAAGTAAACTCCACCTGCCCCAAAGTTTTATTTACCTGCCGGGGGCAGGTGGGTAAGCCTTAGTGTCAATGCCTGTTATAGAATGCTATTTTTTCATCTGCAGGTTATCATGACGGCCACATTGTGATCCGGTGGTTCTGGGGAGCGGTGGAGCGCTTCAACAACGAGCAGCGTCTGCGGCTGCTCCAGTTTGTGACGGGGACGTCCAGCGTGCCGTACGACGGCTTCATCGCCCTGCGGGGCTCCAACGGGCTGCGGCGCTTCTGCATCGAGAAGTGGGGCAAGACCACCGCGCTGCCCAGGTCAGCCCAGAGCCAGGTTTAACCCCGTTAAGACCGGGGGAACGCGTTATTATGCATTATTACTTTAACTTTTTATTTTATGCTTTAACGATTTAACTTTAACTAAAAAATAGCAGATATACAAGCTCACAGCCGCGCTGCAAGCTCGTAGATCTGCTATTTTTTGAAGAATCATGAAGATTTTAATATTTTTGTCCCGATTCTGTAAATGTCTTCTAAATCCTTCTTCTAAAGCAGTGGTTCTCAAACTTTTTCATGTCAAGGACCCCCAAAATGATAGATATTTGGCCGTGGACCCCTATCTCAAAATATGTTGTCCCAGGGACCCCCGCCCCAGAAGCAAAGATTTGAGTTGAAAATTATATATTCAAAGATTTGCACAAATGTTCACGACTTTTCAAAAATAGCAGATCTACAAGCTTGCAGCGCGGTGCCGCGCTGTGAGCTTGTATATCTGCTATTTTTCAGTAGCTAAAGTATAAAAGTAGTAAGATGCCGCAGGGCAACATGCGACCTCGCCCTAAAGGTTGTGCCAATTCTTGGCCATCTGGCCAGTGATGTATATCGGACCAATTAACCATAATGGAGACCCCTGGTACAAATATATGGAGATCCATGTACTGTATATGGAGATGTGCTGTGAGAGCCCAAACATGCTTACTGCAAGTCCAATGCTGTCTATGACATCTGACATCATACCCTTTTATGCCCTTACATGGATATCCCTGTCTGGAGAACCAGCCGTTAGTGTGGTATGTGGCCGATGTGGCCTCCATATATGGGCATTCCCATATGAAGTCCTCTTAGATATGGGCTTAATATTGATGACATCAGGGAAATATATGGGCATAAAAGTAGTGAGTGATAGTGATAGTGTGACATCACAGTGAAGGCAGAGCGTGATGTCAGAGCGGCAAACCCATTCTGTTAAGAGTCACATGTCACAGTGATGTGTCAGGGGAACCACAGTGTCAGGCATTATAGACAGAGATACGGACAAGCTGTGACCGTTCACATACTAAACAATAATTCCAGGTCTTAATGGGTTGAAGGGGTGGCGATTATAGCGTAGCGAAGTCCTGACGGCACTCGTTCATCCCCTGGTTCCCGGAAGTAGTTTCTCTTTGGAGTATCATCTTAAAATATGCAGGTTTTCATACTAAACGTGACCTATGGTCACGATAAGTCACCATTCTCCTCCTATTCCATGCTATAAAGATATTCTGAAATTGCAAAAAACGTGACGAGAAATACATTCATTTTAAAGTGCCATTCTTATAGGAGTGTGGATTTTTTCTATGGACTACCATATTGGCCCGAATATAGGACGACATTTTATTCTATAAAACACATCCTCAAAATATGGGGTCGTATTATAATCGAGGACTAGGCATTTTCCATTGTCATTCAAAGATTTGAAACAAAAATCAAGATTTTTCAAAAATAGCAGATCTACAAGCTCGCATCACGGCACTCAGTGCCGCGCTGTGAACTTGTATCTGCTATTTTTTAATAGTTGATGCATAAAATAATTCCAGGTCTTAATGGGTGTGTCTTTTATGAGAATGTAATACAAATATGTGTGTGTGTGTGTGTGTGTGTGTGTGTGTGTGTGTGTGTGTGTGTGCGTGCGTGCGTGCGTGCGTGCGTGCGTGCGTGCGTGCGTGCGTGTGCGTGTGTGTGTGTTTTAGGGCTCACACGTGTTTCAACCGTCTGGACCTGCCTCCCTATCCGTCCTACACCATGCTGTACGACAAACTCCTCACCGCCGTGGAAGAGACCAGCACCTTTGGACTGGAGTAGCATCTCCACACGCACACACAACACTTACACATATGCACGTGCGCGCACGCGCCAACAAGTTTTGGACCTGGTGTTTACACCCACACACACACACACACACACACAAACTGTCACGCGGAGTTGTATCAGTGAGTCGTCCTGAAATAAATCAAGTTGTGCTGAGCGGACGGGAGCCGAGGCCACCATGTTTGTGCCCCCTGAAGCGTCGTCACAGTGCCGGTGTCCCCAGGGTGGCATGCAGAGTCACACCCACCACCACATCCTCCATGGGAAGCGTCACTGTGATGTCACTGTGATCCCAACCGCGCCACCAAACCACACGGGGACAATGCTAGTCCACTCTTAAGGCTCAATAGCCCCTTTTCCACTGCAAGGTGGAACCAGAACTTTCAGGAACCTGAACCTATTTTTTTGGTTCTGGTTTTGCGTACGGCCCGGTTCCAGAAGAGGTTCCTGGAACCTTTTTTTAGGTCCAGCTCCTGAGGTAGAACTAAACTTAAGTTCTGGGCGGAACTTGGTCCCGGAACTTCACAGGTTCTTGAAAGTTCTTGGTTCTGGAAAGTTCTGGTTGCAGTTCTGGGTCGGACTTACAGTGGAAATGGGGCTTATCATAGTACCGGGTGAAGAGCTATCACCTCACCGCGGTGTAGTTTTCTAGCTATCACCTAAAAATGTATAAAAAAGCCTAGGTGATAGCTAGAAAACTACACCGCGGTGAAGTGATAGCTCTTCAACCTTGGACTATGATTGAGGCTTTACTGTCACTCGCTGGAAGTAGCCAGTAGTCAGCTTGACTTGAAGAAGTTTTTTTTCTTGTTTTTTTTTTGCATTTTGTTTGCGTCACACCTCAAAACAGTTGTACATTCAGAATGTTAATGTCCTTTGTTCACCAAAAAAACTACGTGACAAACCTGTAAACCACGACTTCTCCAGATTGAGACCTGAATTTAGCATGAAGTCGATACTCAATATATTAAACACCAACCTTGAGAAAGTCTTGTCTTGTCTTGTCTGTGATGCTGAGCGACTTAATGACACCTCTTTAAGTTCTGGTTTTCATGTGTCTAGGAGGTTGACAGTACTTCATTAGACCCCCTGGTGTGGTTGTAATGAGCAATTATGTATTCCCTTTGTATTTTGTGTTTCTTCCTGGAGGCTGACACCTTGTGGGTCAAAAGTGCCGATCCAAAAACACGGATTAAATGACATCATAAACTCATCCCCTCCCATTTTACCATAAACCCAACACTGGGGGTTTGGCTTCAGCTGGGTCACCACCCACCATGCATACTTCATAAACTGGTGGGTGTGGCCACATAAAAAACAAATTTTCTCTCTTTATGTACACTTTTTTGGAAAAAATCTCCTATTATAATCATAATACATGATAATCATGTTTTAGGGGAGGGGGGGGGGGGTCATGGCACTGCATCTTTAACCACCCAGGGAGTGTGTGAGATTGCTGGGGGGGGGGGGGGGGGGTTTCCATTACAGGTTTCCATTCCAACACGTCCCCATTCCGAAACACCATGGTTAGCATTCACTGGTGTTGGCAGGTTAGCATTTCACCAGGTTAGAATTCACCAGCGTTAGTTTTACTGAGGTTAGGGTTAAGGTTAGGTTTATATGGTCGGAATTAGGGCATTAACGACTTGTGATTTTTGCAAGTCGAGTCGACTCGACTCAGTAAAAAGTTCAGTTGAAGTCGACTTTATCGTTTGATGACGTCATCATATCACACACAACCCCCTTAAGAATTTCTCTGCCATTTTAAACATAGCTGTAGTAAGCAGCTGCCAAATTGTCCTTACCTTTTAGCGTGGGCACGCGCACGCATCGTGCACAATCTGTGCGCGACTCATCTAGTAGACGTGTAGACTCGGTGACAAGCTTTCGAATACAAAAAACCCCATTGAAAAAGACATATCCGTTGCCACGCTGTATCCCTGCTTATCCGCCAGTGTTTACATGAAAAAGCATTGAAAAAAGCCAACTGTGCGCTATGGTAACACGTGGACACGTTCGCGCACAAAACGCACGATATGTGCGGGGATCATAATCCAGGCGTGTAGAGACTGGATCAAAGTTTCCAAACGCAAAAATCCAATTGAAAAACGAGCGTTCCATCGCCGAGTAGCTTCCACTTCAGTTACACAGTAAACCAATGGAGGCGGGACTATGGCCCAGGCTCAGACTGGATACGGAAAGCTGGATCCGGTCCAGACCGGAAATGACCGGATACAGTTAGGGGGGCGGGCCTAAAGAGCCAGAATCAGCGAAAATCTGCGCTAATACTTTTAATCCTTTCATAATGATTAAAGCTAATTAAACTTTGCGGGCTCTACGGGCATGGCAGCGCGGTACAGCGGGAAATCTACGGTCTCTACGGGGATCGCGAGGTATGAGTTAAAGTGCTAATTTAAGGACTTTTTTAATACTTCTAAAATGACAAATTAAACATTGGCCAAATTGTCAAATCTATAGAGGCCAAAATTGTGAAAATAGCTGATCTACATTGCAAGGCGTTGTGAGCATGTAGATCTGCTATTTTCACTATAGAAAGTTTTTTTTTTTTTTTACTTTGACTTTCAACTTTCTCTGGTGGGATTATTAATTAATTAATTATCATTATTTCAAAACATTTTCAAAAAACATTCCCACATTTCTTTTTCATTAATTAAAAACAAAATTCAATTATTTTTTCACTAATTTCATGAAGACATCAAAGAAAAATCTAAGAAATTCCATACGTTAGAAGAACACAAATGTTAAAGAAGTAGTTAAAATAGCCGATCTACAAGCTCACAACATGTCGCTTTGTAGATCTACTGTTTTTACTAGTTTGGGTAAAACGTCTTGATTTATTTTTTGGGTCACGAGCTAAAACGTTTGCCAACCACTGTTGTTCAATGTTGTTCACACTTGCTATTCGCAAGTGTGACTCACGTCACGGCAACCACACTTTCAAATGAATTCTGTCCTTGTCTCTTTTAAGCCCATATATCCCTGAAGTCATCAATATTAAGCCCATATCTGGGAATGCCCATATATGGACATATTGTATATCAATCTCTGTTGTTTCAGCGCGCCCTTGCCCTTAAAGGGATATTTCACTTTCAAAAACACTTTTGGTAATTTTATCGTCTAATCAGGCTTTTATGAAGACCCTGAACATTTTATAATTTGCTTGATTCAATATTTAGAAATTTAATGTAAATGTTGCCAGGCCCTCCAGGCTCAGGGCCTCTCCCCAAACACACCCATTGTAACTTCAAACTTCATTTTAACCATGATAGATTCATTAAAAACACCCATTGTTTTTCTGGTGACTCATACTACCCTACTAATAGGGTGAGCATGCCATGTTTTATCCATAACATTTTTCATTTATTTTTAATAATTATTTTTTGTATTTCATTTTTTCCATTTTCCCAAATAATTATTAAAAATAAATGAAAAGGGTTATTGAGAAAACACAGCCTGCTCACGTATTAGGAGGGCATTATGAGTCACCAGAAAAATATAATGGGCGTTTTTAATGAATCTATCATGGTTAAAATAGAGTTTGAAGTTACAATGTGTGTGGGGAGAAAAGCCCATAAGGTGTTTCCCTGTTGAAAGTGGAATATCCCTTTAAGTCATCTTACTGGTCACCTCTGTTGACAAAGGGCCAAGACAGAATGTCTGTCCCCGAGGGGAGGAAGGTCACCTATCTATCTCTCTGTCTGTCTGCAGGATTACGCAAAAACTACCAGACCAAACTACACAAAAGTGTTGCATTGGCCCACTTAGATGCAATATCATTTTCACATGGGGTCCACTGCCAAATATATAACTTTGGTTTGAGCACCACTCATATACGGTAGCAACATACAGAAAACTGTTAGGATTTAGAAGACATAATCTGCATCAGCTGTTAATTCACTTCAACGCTGCATAATATTCACATTGTGTGTGGGTGTAATCATGACAGTCTAACCACTTAAACCCTCTTCATTAGTTGACTGGGATCCACCAAAGCTCTGTACTAGTCTGGATGGATCCAAATTCAAAATACTACATAATTACATCATCACACAATGACATCACAACATTGTCATCACAACCAATGCACTTGTGTCTTTAAAAGCAAACGTCCAATAAACCAAATGTCATTCAACAACTATTCCAACTAATTAAATTGTTGTTTAACAACTTATCCAGTAAAGTAGTTGAACTGGTTCACAACGGTGCTGGAGTGTGAAATGATTCACTGGACAATACATCTGAAAGGAGGACCTAAAGAGTACTACCATGCTGCTGTGGTAGTCGGACACAAGCTGTACTCATTTGGAGGATACAACAACTACATGAACAACAGGGATCAGATTAAAGTCCACATCTTCAACAAATTGTCTTTGCGTTGGAGGAAGTTGCCCTCAGTGACAGATGGAAGAGGACTAAGTCCCATTGAGGTTCCAACCGGGCGTTATAGCCACACAGCTGTGCTGGTAGAAGAAATAGTCTACATCTGGGGAGGACATCCTTTCTGCAATGTGCTTTATGCCTTTGATGTTGACACCCACAGCTGGTTCAAACCCAATATTGCTGGGACTATTCCAGAAGCAAGGAGCTTCCACTCGGCCTGTGTCCTGGAGAAGGTCATTTATGTGTATGGAGGATTCACCCAGCTGACTGGATATACTAATGATATGTACAAGTTGGACACCACCATAATGGGCTGGTCTTTAATTAACACCAGAGGCGCTCCACCACCTGCTTCAGCAGGTCACTCTGCCACCATCATTGGCACAAAGATGTTTGTATTTGGGGGCTGGGAGAGACAGGGGAACTTCAACAACAATACTACTGTGTTTGACACAGAGACCAACTGCTGGCTGAAGACACTTTCTGCACAGCGTCTCCCAGAAGAACGTTTGTATCATTCAGCCTTTGCCTACAATGGAGAGCTGTACATATTTGGTGGCTGGAATGGGAAACAGTGCTTCAATGATCTGTGGAAATTCAGTCCAGAGACCTTTTCCTGGAAGCAGGTTGAGCCCAAGGGGAAAGACCCCTGTAGGATGCATGGGATGTGCTGTTGCATGGTGGGAGATTGTATCATCATCTTTGGGGGATACAATTGCAAATCATACAATACACTCACTGATGACCTGTACATGTTAGATTTAAGTCCTAGCCTGAAGACGTTATGCAAGCTATCAGTTGTTCATTATGGTCTGGATGAGTCTGAACTCCCCCATGACATCAGGTGGGAACTGGCAACCATGACTACCAACAGCAACAAAACAAAATGACAATAAATAAATAAATAAATAGGGTCACATATCGTCGTTGTCGGGCGGAAACCTAGTATCTCCAAGTTTCAAATGTGTACTTTCTTTCGCAAAGTAAAGCCCTGCTTCATCATACAAGGCCGTCGCACAAAAGTAGTGAAAACAGCAGATCTTCAAGCACACAACGCCTCGCGTTGTGTGCTTGTAGATCGGCTGTTTTCACTAGTTGAAATCATTTTAAAATTATAAATGCAAAGCAAATGGTTTTGGACATACACGGTTTTCACCCAACAACGATGATATATAGGTGTCATTCTGTCATGTGAATAGGTGACAGATTTTTTTTTCCCCAGGCGACAGATGTTTTATCTTGTAGGTGACACACGTGTCCTTTCCTCCTATAGGTGACAGATGTATTATCTTGTAGGTGACACATGTGTCCTTTCCTCCTATAGGTGACAGATGTTTTATCTTGTAGGTGACACATGTGTCCTTTCCTCCTATAGGTGACAGATGTTTTATCTTGTAGGTGACACATGTGTCCTTTCCTCCTATAGGTGACACATGTGTCCTCCTACAGGTGACAGATGTTTTATCTTGTAGGTGACACATGTGTCCTTTCCTCCTATAGGTGACAGAGAGAGAGCTGAAGGGGGGCGGGGCCAACATCAACGTAACAGAGAAGAACAAGAAGGAGTACATGGACCGCATGGTGAAGTGGAGGGTGGAGAGGGGCGTGGTGCAGCAGATTGAGGCCCTGGTCAGGGGCTTCTATGAGGTGTGTGTGTGTGTGTGTGTGTGTGTGTGTGTGTGTGTGTGTGTGTGTGTGTGTGTGTGTGTGTGTGTGTGTGTGTGTGTGTGTGTATGTGTGTGCACGCGCGCACATGCACCGAGTGCCGTGCTGCGAGCTTGTAGATCTGCTATTTTTTGTTTAAATCTAGAAAACGTGTGTCTTTGAATATTTTGACCCGATTCTATAAGTGTCTTCCAAATCCTTCTAATGTTTTTTTTGAAAAACCTATATTACCTATATGTCAGTGGTAGGGCATTAACCAAAAAGTTGACAAGTCGACTCCCACCAGGGAAAAAACAAAAAAACAAACTAAAAAGGTATTTTTTCATCATTATTTTTGCTCCATGTGTACGTGTGTAGTGTGTACAGCATTCAAACCGTAGGATTGCTTATCGTCAAGGAAAGAATGATTCTCTCATTTTACAACTGTGTTTTTTCAATGGAATTGAGCACAGGGCAGGGACATGCTGGGCCCCTGATTCAGCCCGGGAAAAAGAGTTGTAGAGGCCCTCATTGCGCGCTATAGAGAGAGATCTCTCTCTATAGCGCTGCTGCTACTCAAAGATTTGCCATTTCAGATCATGACAAGTGACAAGCCAGCGGGCCAATTACATGAGTTATACACCTCGCGAGGTGTTGTGTGCTTGTAGATCTGCTGTTTTCACTACTTTTGTGTGACGGCCTTGTATGATGAAGCAGGGCTTTGCTTTGCAAAAAAAAAAAAAAAAATACAAATTTGAAACTTGGAGATACAAGGTTTCTGCCCGACAGTGACTATTTACTTTGTTGGCCACCCAGCCCCCAAAATGGAACGAAGGCAGACATTTTATTTTTATTTTTTTCCTAATGGCCGGCCTGTACCGGCCGGGAATGAACCGGCCGTTCGGGAGTTGTCCCGCTTTTCCCAATGGCCAGCACGTCCCTGGCACAGGGTTTTGGGTTTTGTCCCGAGTCGACTTGCAAAAAGCACAAGTCGTTAATGCCCTAGTCAGTGGTGCACGGACCTGTCCAAACACCTCCCCCAAAATGACATGTATTTGGCCGCAGATCCCCATCTCAAAATTAGTGGTGTCCAACGATTAAATATTTTAATCGCGATTAATTGCATGATTTATGTAGTTAATCGCACGATTAATCGCAAATAAGTCATCAGCTTTTATCAGGTCACAAAGTAACTTAGAGGGATATCTTTCAAGTCTTTCGTGGCCCTATTAACTTGGGAGTGGATATATTTGCTGGATTTATGCAAAAGTATGTCAATCTTTTATTCGAAATCAATTAAAAACCTGAATAAATCATAATGGTATTGCATTAAACAGACTGCAGCTGATGGGTATAAGGATCTGCTTAATTGACTTAATATGATTACTGTTGTGTCCACCTTTATGCTTTATTTATACTTTGTATTTTTTGTTACATCAACAGGGATGGACCTTGTAGCCAATATAGCCAATATTGTAGCCAATGTTTGTAAATATGCGATTAATTGCGATTAAAATAATTAATCGCGATTAACATAACGGTGAGTTAATTGCGATTAATTTAGTTAACTCGGACAGCACTACTCAAAATATGTTGTTCCAGGGACCTCCCAGAAGCAAATATTTTAGTCACACTTGTTCACTTTAAAAAAAAGGTTTATTCAAAGATTTGCCAAAAGAATCTTGGTTTTTCAAGAATAGAAGATGCCATGCAGAGAATTTGTATATCTGCTATTTTTTCAATAGTTAAAGTATAAAATAATACCAGGCATAAATGGGTTAACGGGTGCGTTCATGTGTGTGTTGATTTCGTTGACTAAAACTATGACGCGACTGTGTTTTTTTCACTGACGAAAACGAAATGAAAAAACTAAGCTGTGATGACTAGAACTGACGCTAAATGTCTTGACAATTTCGTCAACAAAATAAAAACTAGACTAAAACGTTAGGGAGGGACTAGTGGAGAAGAGAGTCATTTGGTTCCTCTCAGGTGTTGCATGCTGAAAATAGCAGATCTACAAGCTCACAACGCGTCGCAGTGCGACGCGTTGTGAGCTTGTAGATCTGCTATTTTCTGCACGCAACCAAGTGTAAAATCAGTCATTACGATGCCATCAAGGCCTGCCAAAATAAATTTCAGTCGACGAAATCAACTGTAGATTTAGTCGCCTAAAAACGTATGATATTTAGTCGACTAAAATCAGACTAAAACTCAAACTTTTCAGGTGACTAAATTATGACTAAAACTAAATGACATTTTATTCAAAAGACTATGACTAAAACTAAATGACATTTTATTCAAAAGACTATGACTAAAACTAAATGACATTTTATTCAAAAGACTATGACTAAAACTAAATGACATTTTATTCAAAAGACTATGACTAAAACTAAATGACATTTTATTCAAAAGACTATGACTAAAACTAAATGACATTTTATTCAAAAGACTATGACTAAAACTAAATGACATTTTATTCAAAAGACTATGACTAAAACTAAATGACATTTTATTCAAAAGACTATGACTAAAACTAAATGACATTTTATTCAAAAGACTATGACTAAAACTAAATGACATTTTATTCAAAAGACTATGACTAAAACTAAATGACATTTTATTCAAAAGACTATGACTAAAACTAAATGACATTTTATTCAAAAGACTATGACTAAAACTAAATGACATTTTATTCAAAAGACTATGACTAAAACTAAATGACATTTTATTCAAAAGACTATGACTAAAACTAAATGACATTTTATTCAAAAGACTATGACTAAAACTAAATGACATTTTATTCAAAAGACTATGACTAAAACTAAATGACATTTTATTCAAAAGACTATGACTAAAACTAAATGACATTTTATTCAAAAGACTATGACTAAAACTAAATGACATTTTATTCAAAAGACTATGACTAAAACTAAATGACATTTTATTCAAAAGACTATGACTAAAACTAAATGACATTTTATTCAAAAGACTATGACTAAAACTAAATCATGTGCTGTCAAAAACAACATTGGTTGGTGTGTGTGTCGTCCAGGTGATTGACAGCAGGATGGTGTCGGTGTTCGACGCCAGGGAGCTGGAGCTGGTGATCGCCGGCACCGCCGAGATCGACCTGACGGACTGGAGGAACAACACCGAGTACCGAGGAGGTATACTCCCTCTGTCTGTCTGTCTGTCTGTCTGTCTGTCTGTCTGTCTGTCTGTCTGTCCCATAGACCACTGGTTCTCAACCTTTTCAGGCCGCGACCCCCAAAATAATCATATTTTAACCGGGGATCCCGCCACCCTGACGAGCATTAAGAGTTGAGGCATTACATTTTGTATAATACGGTTCTATTGTGAAAATAGCAGATCTACATGCTCACAACGCAATTTGGCCAATGTTTAATTTCTCATTGTAGAGGTATTAAAAAGTCCTTCAATTGTCACTTTAGAAATGTGCAGATACCCTCTATATACACTTAATCTTTTTTGTTGGCGCGTTTACTGTTGAGAGAGAAAGCAATGTTGCACATTAAGTTAATCATCTGGGAATCCCCCAAAATAATTTGGGGACCCTCCCTGGTCCCGACCCACTGGTTGAGAACCGTAGTCTATGGCAGTGGTTCTCAACCTGGGGGTCCCCGAATTATTTGGGGGGGGGGGGGGGGGGGGGGGGGTCCCCAGATGTTTAACTTAACGTGCAACATTGTTTTCTTGCTCAACAGTAAACAAACCAACATAAAGTTTATAGAGGGTATATGCACATGTCTAAAGTGACAATTTAAGCCTCTAAAATTACAAATTAAACATTGGCCAAATTGTCAATTATTAGAGGCAGAAATTGTGAAAATAGCAGATCTACATGCTCACAACGCCTGCGAGGCGTTGTGAGCATGTAGATCTGCTATTTTCACGATAGAACCGTGTTATACAAAGTGTAATGCCTCAACTCTTAGTGCTCGTCACTAAGAGTGGCAGTGGTTCTCAACCTTGTCAGGGTTGCAACCCCCAAAATAATTATATTTTAACTGGGGACGAGCTACAGTTCTCACAATCGGGCTGTTAAGTCTGACATCATTTTGTAGGCAGAGGAGAACTTTTGGGGCCAAAAGGCCCCAGCGCCCGTGAATCTTTTTACTACTTTTACTATTTACAAATTTGTCTTCTCTTTGTTATTGAAAGGAAAGTGGTAGAATTATACTTTAGTCGTTATTTTTGTCTCGGATCTGTTGAAATAACGAGGGACAGATATTGATAATAAATCTGCTTGGAGGTCTGACTACAAAATGATGTCACAGCTTAAAAGCCCCATATGGACACTAGGGTTCAAGTTGTTAATATAAAAAGGATTGGAAGATTTTGAGGACCCCCTGTAGTAACTCTGAGGACCCCCTAGGGGTCCCGGACCCCCTGTTGAAGACCCCTGGTATATAGTATAGACCAATTATTTGTTTACAAACATTGAGACTGAATGCACAGCTGACTGTATCATGTAATCAATTCAAAACAGATCCCCAAACCTGTTGTTTTGGGGAGCACTGGTTATTCAACCTCTTGTGTGCTAGTGAGGTGCACCCATGGGAGCGCCCTTATCGAGACATATATACTTCATTGCGCAACGGTATTCCGCGTCAAGAGTAGCTGATATACAAACTCACATCGCGTCACCAATGCAACCCTTCTGAGCTTGGAGGTCTGCGGCTCTGCGCGCGACACCGTCGCAGGACGGAGCATAATTAGGCTTCATGGACTGCAGCTGGGCGAGCAGTAGACGCTCTGGTGATCCAGTGGATCGGGTGGGTGATCAAGAGGAGCGCTCCCTCTGTTCTGATGACGGTGAATGGAGGTGGGGTTTGAAGGACAACTGTTTTGAATCGCTATTATTGTTTACAATCAACAGAAACTAAGGATTATATATTTCAAGAGTGAGAATTTACAGTAAAAATCCTAAGCATTCTTCCTTCACACTGGGAGAAAAACGGCATCTGAAAGTTTGATGGAATGCATTTTTAAACACGAGTGCCATCCATTGCATCCTATGAACGGTGGGGTTCATTTGGTGCCGACCTGCGTGCTCATACTGGTTTATATCAATGTGACGTGGACCATTAAGGCATCTATATATACATTACAGTGTTGATTGCTTTTAATGCCGTCATGTTCTTTTTCTTTCCATTTCAATACTTCAATACTTTACTGTCATCTGACAGCACTATCAGTGTTACTCAATACTTAATAATCTAGTTGACCTGTGGCTCGATGTGTACTTGGCTTGCTGTAGTTACTCTGAGGACCCCCTAGGGGTCCCCGGACCCTGCCCCACTGTTGAAGCCCCTTGCTTATACAGGGGTTGACACTAAGACTTAAGATCTCAGAGTCACTTGCCCTGTCGGGCAAGTACAGGTCATGTTCTACTTGCCCAAAGGTCATGCCCACATTCCCGAAAAATAAATCAAATGGTCCATTATAAAATGAAAGTTAAAATTTTAATTACCGCTCAAATCCTTCCTGGGGCTGTGTGATAAAAAATTTCATACCTACATTGTTATCCAAATACATACATAGCTATGATTGAATATGACTATGGGTTCACACCTGTTTTATATTTTTAAGTGTAGCAACAGTGTAAAAACAGCACATTATAGGTAGACACTAGACAGTGCTCTTATTTGACACTCCACAGTCCAGAAGACAGAGCACTCTGGCCACGTTCAGGTGTTAGACAGATATCTCTTGTTGTGTTTATAGAGCAGTGTTTCTCAACCACTGTGCCTGGGGACCTTTGGTGCGAGGCGTTGTGTGCTTGTAGATCTGCTGTTTTCACTACTGTTGTGCAACTTGGAGATACAAGGTTTCTTTCAGACAGTGACGATATTTACACCCCCGTATTATGTTGGATTCTTGGGACATGAAAAGTGTGCCAATGCAGAAAAAAGGTTGAGAAACACTGAGAAACACTGAGGGCTCCATCCTCAACCTGAAAGTAAACTCCACCTGCCCCAAAGTTTTATTTACCTGCCGGGGGCAGGTGGGCAACCCTTAGTGTCAATGCCTGTTATAGAATGCTATTTTTTCTCTGCAGGTTATCATGACGGCCACATCGTGATCCGGTGGTTCTGGGGAGCGGTGGAGCGCTTCAACAACGAGCAGCGTCTGCGGCTGCTCCAGTTTGTGACGGGGACGTCCAGCGTGCCCTACGACGGCTTCAGCGCCCTGCGGGGCTCCAACGGGCTGCGGCGCTTCTGCATCGAGAAGTGGGGCAAGACCACCGCGCTGCCCAGGTCAGCCCAGAGCCAGGTTTAACCCCGTTAAGACCGGGGGAACGCGCTATTATGCATTATTACTTTAACTTTTTATTTTATGCTTTAACTATTTAACTTTAACTAAAAATAGCAGATATACAAGCTCACAGCCGCGCTGCAAGCTCGTAGATCTGCTATTTTTTGAAGAATCATGAAGATTTTAATATTTTTGTCCCGATTCTGTAAATGTCTTCTAAATCCTTCTTCTAAAGCAGTGGTTTTCAAACTTTTTCATGTCAAGGACCCCCAAAATGATAGATATTTGGCCGTGGACACCAGGGACCCCCGCCCCAGAAGCAAAGATTTGATTTGAAAATTATATATTCAAAGATTTGCACAAATGTTCACGAAATAGCAGATCTACAAGCTTGCAGCGCGGTGCCGCGCTGTGAGCTTGTAGAGCTAAAGTATAAAAGTAGTAAGATGCCGCAGGGCAACATTGGCACAACCTCGCCCTCGCATCACGGCACTCAGTGCCGCGCTGTGAACTTGTATCTGCTATTTTGTAATAGTTGATGCATAAAATAATTCCAGGTCATAATGGGTGTGTCGTTTATGAGAACGTAATACAAATAACTCATGTCCTTTTTTGTGTGTGTGTGTGTGTGTGTGTGTGTGTGTGTGTGTGTGTGTGTGTGTGTGTGTGTGTGTGTGTGTGTGTGTGAGTGTGTGTGTGTGTGTGTGCGCGCGAGTGCGTTCGTGTTTGTGTTTTAGGGCTCACACGTGTTTCAACCGTCTGGACCTTCCTCCCTATCCGTCCTACACCATGCTGTATGACAAACTCCTGACCGCCGTGGAAGAGACCAGCACCTTTGGACTGGAGTAGCATCTCCACACACACACACACACACACACACACACACACACACACACACACACACACATATGCACGTGCGCACACGCGCCAACAAGTTTTGGACCTGGTGTTTACACCCACACACACACACACAAACTGTCACAAGGAATTGTATCAGTGAGTCGTCCTGAAATAAATCAAGTTGTGCTGAGCGGATGGGAGCCGAGGCCACCATGTTTGTGACCCCTGAAGCGTCGTCACAGCGCCGGCGTCCCCAGGGTGGCATGCAGAGTCACACCCACCACCACATCCTCCATGGGAAGCGTCACTGTGAGGTCACTGTGATCCCAGGCCGCGCCACCAAACCACACGGGGACAATGCTAGTCCACTCTTAAGGCTCAATAGCCCCTTTTCCACTGCAAGTTGGAACCAGAGCTTTCAGGAACCTCAACCTATTTTTTTGGTTCTTGGTTGTGTTTCCATTTCGTACGGCCCAGACGAGACGTTCCTGGAACCTTTTTTAGGTCCTGCTCCTGAGGTAGAACTAAACTTTAGTTCTGGGAACCTATGGGAGGGGCCAGCAGCACTGCTGGTCTTTTTTGGGACCTTCCCGGTTAGTTCTGGTTTTATGGAAACGTAAGCAGAACTTGGTCTCGGAACTTCACAGGTTCTTGAAAGTTCTTGGTTCTGGAAAGTTCTGGTTCCAGTTCTGTAGGGCCAACTCTACAGTGGAAATGGGGCTTATCATAGTACCGGGTGAAGAGCTATCACCTCACCGCGGTGTAGTTTTCTAGCTATCACCTAAAAAATCAATAACAAAGCCTAGGTGATAGCTAGAAAACTACACCGCGGTGAGGTGATAGCTCTTCAACCTTGGACTATGATAGAGGCGTTACTGTCACTCGCTGGAAGTAGCCAGTAGTCAGCTTGACTTCATTAGACCCCCTGGTGTGGTTGTAATGAGCAATTATGTATTCCCTTTGTATTTTGGGTTTCTTCCTGGAGGATGACACCTAGTGGGGCAAAAGTGCCGATCCAAAAACACAGATTAAATTACATCATAAACTAATCCCCTCCCATTTTACCATACACCCAACACTGGGGGTTTGGCTTCAGCTGGGCCACCACCCACCATGCATACTTAATGAACTGGTGGGTGTGGCCACATAAAAAACACATTTTCTCTCTTTATGTACATTTTTTGGAAAAAATCTTCCTCCTATTATAATCATCATAATACCTGATAACCACCCAGGGAGTGTGTGAGATTGCTGGGGGGACGGGGGGACGGGGGGACGGGGGGACGGGGGGGGCGGGTTTCCATGACGGGTTTCCATTCCAACACGTCCCCATTCCGAAACACCATGGTTAGCATTTCACCAGGTTAGAATTCACCAGCGTTGGCAGATTAGCATTTCACCAGGTTAGCATTCACCAGCGTTAGTTTTACTGAGGTTAGGGTTAGGGTTAGGTTTATGTGGTCGGAATTAGGGCATTAACGACTTGTGATTTTTGCAAGTCGACTCAACTCAGTAAAAAGTTCAGTGGAAGTCGACTTTATCGTTTGATGACGTCATCACATCACACACGACCCTCCCAGTTATTTTGGGGGGTCCCCAGATGATTAACTTAATGTGAAACATTGTTTTCTCACTCAACTGTAAACAAACCAACATAAAGTTTAAGTGTATAGAGGGTATCTGCACATTTCTAAAGTGCTAATTTAAGGACATTTTTAATACCTCTAAAATGACAAATTAAACATTGGCCAAATTGTCAAATCTATAGAGGCCGAAATTGTGAAAATAGCCGATCTACATTGCAAGGCGTTGTAGATGTAGATCTGCTATTTTCACAATGGAAAGTTTTTTTTTTTTTTTTTTACTTTGACTTTCAACTTTCTCTGGTGGGATTATTAATTAATTAATTATCATTATTTCAAAACATTTTCAAAAAACATTCCCAAAAAACTTTTTTTTCATTAATTAAAAACAAAATTCAATTATTTTTTCACTAATTTCATGAAGACATCAAAGAAAAATCTAAGAAATTCCATATGTTAGAAGAACGCAAATGTTAAAGAAGTAGTGAAAATAGCCGATCTACAAGCTCACAACATGTCGCTTTGTAGATCTACTGTTTTCACTAGTTTGGGTAAAACGTCTTGATTTATTTTTTGGGTCACGAGCTAAAACATTTGCCAACCACTGTTGTTCACTGTTGTTCAGACTTGCTATTTGCAAGTGTGACTCACGTCACGGCAACCACACTTTCAAATGAATTCTGTCCTTGTCTCTTTTAAGCCCATATATCCCTGAAGCCATCAATATTAAGCCCATATCTGGGAATGCCCATATATGGACATATTGTATATCAGTCTCTGTTGTTTCAGCGCGCCCTCGCCCTTAAAGGGATATTTCACTTTCAAAAAAACCTTTGGTAATTTTATCGTAAATCAGGCTTCTATGAACACCCTGAACATTTTATAATTTGCTTGATTCAATATTTAGAAATTTGATGTAAATGTTACCAGGCCCTCCAGGCCCAGGGCCTCTCCCCACACACACCCATTGTAACTTCAAACTTCATTTTAACCATGATAGATTCATTAACTCTCCTACTGCCAGATTATTTATTTATTTATTGGGTCTGGCGCCATCAAAAAGCGGCTTACCTTTGCGACGTTATAGTAGATAGACAGACAGACATTTATTTTTATTTTTTTATTTTTTTTGGTTGTGCAATAGTGCACTTTGGTCTGCCAGGCAGCAGAGGGCGGCGTCATGCGAGAATGAATGTGAATTTGCCTGTTATGTGTTGAAGAAGAAGAAGACCAGTCACTGGCCACAGAGCCTTACAGCCAGAGGAAATCAACAAGGAAGTGAATTGTTCTCCGTTGATCTAACGCATAATGGATTTTTTACACCATCACCGCGGAAAATGTGTTTACAGTAGACGGCCGCGGGACCCCTCATCAGCTTACAGTCATCAGACGAAGATGCAATATCATTTTCACATGGGTGTCCACTGCCAAATATATAATTTTGGTTTGAGCACCACTCATATACCAGTAGCAAGCAGCATGTTTTTCAGAAAACTTTTAGGATTTAGAAGACATAATCTGCCTCAGGTGTTAGGTCACTTCAACGCTGCATAATATTCACATTGTGTGTGTGCGTAATCATGACAGTCTAGCCACTTAAACCCTCTTCATTAGTTGACTGGGATCCACCAGGGCTCTGTACTAGTCTGGATGGATCCAAATTCCAAATACTACATAATTACATCATCACGCAATGACATCACAACATTGTCATCACAACCAATGCACTTGTCTTTAAAAGCAAACGTCCAATAAACCAAACGTCATTCAACAACTATTCCAACTAATTAAATTGTTGTTTAACAACTTATCCAGTAAATTATTTGCACTGATTCACGTTGGTGCTTGAGTGTGAAATGATTCACTGGACGATACATCTGAAAGGAGCACCTAAGAATTCCTACCATGCTGCTGTGGTAGTCGGACACAAGCTGTACTCATTTGGAGGATACAGCAGCTACCTGAACAGCAAGGACCAGATTGAAGTCCACATCTTCAACACATTGTCTTTGCGTTGGAGAAAGTTGCCCTCAGTGACAGATGGAAGAGGACAAAGTCCCATTGAGGTTCCCTCCAGGCGCTATGGCCACACAGCTGTGCTGGTAGAAGAAATAGTCTACATCTGGGGAGGACGGTATCCTTACTGCAATGTGCTTTATGCCTTTGATGTTGACACCCACAGCTGGTTCAAACCCAATATTACTGGGACTATTCCAGAAGCAAGATGCTTCCACTCAACCTGTGTCCTGGAGAAGGTCATTTATGTGTATGGAGGAGTCACCCAGCTGTCTGGATATACTAATGACATGTACAAGTTGGACACCACCATAATGGGCTGGTCTTTAATTAACACCAGAGGAACCCCACCACCTGCTTCCCGCAGTCACTCTGCCACCATCATTGGAACAAAGATGTTTGTATTCGGGGGCTGGGGGAGACAGGGGAACTTAAACAACAATACTGTGTTTGACACAGAGACCAACTGCTGGCTGAAGACACTTTCTGCACAGCTTCTCCCAGAAGAACGTTCACGTCATTCAGCCTTTGCCTACAATGGAGAGCTGTACGTATTTGGTGGCTTTAATGTGAACCAGTGCTTCAATGATCTGTGGAATTTCAGTCCAGAGACCTTTTCCTGGAAGCAGGTTGAGCCCAGGGGAAAAGACCCCTGTGGGATATATGGGATGTCCTGTTGCATGGTGGGAGATCGTATCATCATCTTTGGAGGATACAAAACAGGCAGAATACATCTTGATGACCTGCACATGTTAGATTTAAGTCCTAGCCTGAAGACGTTATGCAAGCTATCAGTTGTTCATTATGGTCTGGATGAGGCCGAACTCCCACATGACATCAGGTGGGAACTGGCAACCATGACTACAAACAGCAACAGAACAAAATGACAGCCCCCTCCCCCCCCCCCCCCCCATGAGGAGGTCCAAACCATTTTTTTAATTTCTTTTCTCCTCAAAACGGCAAAACTCGGGAAACGGTTCTTGCCTGAAAAGGTTGAGAACCACTGACCTACCACACCAAATGGACCCTTACAGGTCTGTAACTCTGAGTGTACAAATGGAACCAAATGGACCTTTATTGGGTCGTGAGCGATAAAATAGCAGCCAGGAGAATGAGACTTATTGGACACTGCCAAAGGCATCAGGAGCTGCCAGCCAGCAAACTGGTGCTGTGGGAACCAACACATGGGCACCGGTCACCAGGAAGTCCCACACTAACATATGTGGATGTACGCAAGAAAGACGCAGGAGCGCAAAGCACCAACAAACTGTATCATCACCATCATGTCAAACACAAGCAGAAATACTCAAAAACGATTAACAAAACCTAATAATGCATGTCCAAAGGTCAGTGCGATAAAAACAACTAGTAAAAGAAAAAAGAAGAAAGGGTGACGCAGCAAGATTAGTGGAAGCGACGATGGAAGGCTCGTCTGAGGACGACCTAGAGAGAAAATTGTCAGCTCATAATGTAATTAAAGAATGAGTCCATAACGTAATAATGGATTTTTCTATAATGTAATAATGTGTTACATTAAGAACCACACGTAGCTGCTCATAATGTAATGACAGTTCATCATGTAACAATGGCCCATATTGAATAGAAAAGTCTCACATTGTCATATGTATTACCTCTGTTGACAAATGTGGCAACTGTTAGCTGGTAACTAGGGTTGCCACCTTTCAGAAACTGAAATAAGGGACACCTCTTCCGGACGTGCGGTGGTGTGCGTTCCGGGCGCGCGGCACTGCCACGTGCCAGGAAGAAAACGTGTGTTTTAAAGTCCCGAACCCCAGAAATACATAGAATTGTTATAACTAACACACAACATTGTGTAAGCTTGTTGCAGTTTGAAATCGGCAATTGTTTCTAAAATATAACAAATTAATTTGTATGAATATCTTACCTGACCTGGCGGAGACCCGTGCTCCGAAGAGCATTTTTTCTAGTTTATACATATTTTTTGCCAGGTCATTCAAGATTTGTGTTTTGAAATGTTTCAAAAATAAAATGTTCAAATTCAAAGACATTTTCAAAATGTCAAGCTCACACCATGTCACATTGCAACCAGTTGTATGCTTAAAATACCTCTCCTGTGTTAGGTCTTGGGCATGACATTAAACTGCATCCGACTGTGGGGGCCTGGACCTAGAGGACAGAATGAGGGTACCCCTAACCACTGTTACCTCCAGGCGGCCTATGGCGAAGGCCCAGTACCTGACAGCCCCCAAACCAGGGTTACAGTGAAGACCCCCCTGCCTTGTGGGCACCTTTGGGAGAAGGAAAGGCTATGGGAGTACACCCAGACAGAAAATCAGGAGTGGAGCCCCTAAGGCGGCTGGGTGTCACTGCTGACCCCCTGCCGGCAGCTCCTGCAGCCAAGCTGATGCCAGATGTATTGTTTTGTTCTCCTCTGGACCACATCAGTACAGCCGAGAGGGGGATTCTGACGATTGGGCAACCCAGGATCTCCATACTCCCTCCCCAGGCTTGCGCCCTGGAGAGGTCACTCCAGCCTCCCCCTGGTGGGAGGAAACAACACAGAAGCTGGCAGTCTACATCTACCGGTTATAAGATCCACCCGATTGGCGTAGTAAAATGGGACGCCACGGGTCAGCTTCGACGGTGGGAGGACACACTGTTGGCTACCGCCTGCATCACCATCATCCTGGTGGGGTATAGGGTAAAGCTCGACTAGCAGACGTCAACACTGCAACAGAGTCAAACAGGATGAAAACTAAGATACCAGTTCTTCGAGTATCGAGCTGGAATGTTAGAACAATGCGCACAGGGCTCTCGGACAGCCTGGACCAAATTAACGACTCACGCAAGACAGCCATCATTGACCGCGAGCTCCATCGACTTAACACACGGGTGACTAACCGGTCCCTTAGGCCGATTTTGAGATTTCAAAGTGCAATAACTCTCCCCATGAAGGTCTCAGAAATTTCCCCTTCCATGACTTTTCCTAAATACTCAAGATATATGTTCTCGTTTTTTTTCCCCTTCTGAAACGTTTCCTAATTATGAAATGAAATACAATTATACCACTCTGACGGCTATTATCGGCAGAAAAGACCGTTCTCCCCTTTTTCTCCCCCTCCCAGAAGAAGCAGAAGAGACTTCACACCTCCAGCCCACCCGGCGTGCGCCTTTGTTGCTTCCAATAGATCATTTACATTTCACTGTCAGCAAAGATAACATGACTAAATGTTGACTAATGTTTTATTTTATAACCCTCTAACCCTATACCTGAAAATAATAATGATAATATCAATGTATCAATTGTATTGTTATCGCGCGTTATCGCCGTACGGGTCCATTTGGTTTCATTCTAGAGCCAAACGCACAGCGTGTTTCTAAAAGCTAAGCATCATTTCAGCTAATAATACATATAAAGAACAACTGGGTCATCTATAAGTTATCGGCCAAAATGAATATCTTGTATAGATATGCCTACACGGCACACACTGCACCGGGAGACATGGCCCTATATCTCCCGGTGCAGTCAGCCTGTTCTGTCTGAGTGGAGACCGCTTATAGACGGGCACGCATGTCACGGTGACATGGGTGCCGATCAAACAGTATAGGCACCCGACACTTGTGTCCTGCACGTTTAATTTCTAATGGATAATCATTTGCTTTTTCATTGTTACATGCCTAAGCAAAAAACACTACGTGAACATTTTACAGAGTGAAGAGAATGTGAATTATCTCTCTCTCTCTTTCTCTCTCATCATTTCTCTGCCTCGCTCTGTCTATCTCGGCTACACCGTTCCCTCTCTCTCTTTTTCCCGAGCCCAATTTGCGCAAATGGAACCTTATTTATTATATATATATTTAACTATCGAGAGTGCTCTCTTTCTTTCTCTTTCCCCTCCCTCTGCATGCATGCGTGCATGCGTGATGTCGGGACATCACATTACCTAAACATGATTCATTGGCTGGTTTTGTGAGTTGTCTAATAATAGCTAATATGAATGAAAATCGGGACATATGAAGGCGTAATTCTTTTACTTCGCTTCGTATGGCGTTGTGAGCTTGTAGAAGATTGGCTATTTGTGTAACAAAATACCCTATATTGTCAATGAACAAAACTAAGCCAAATGGAACCATACGGGTCCATTTGGTTTCATTTTACGCTCTCTCTTTCTCCCACATGAAAGGAACCTGCCTCTCTCTCCACGTCTTTTTTTTAATACTTTTTTATACCACGTCCACGATCGAACCATGCATGCGTTCGTTCCTATATATACAGCGCAAGGCATATCTCTCTCTCATGCATGCATGCATGCGTGCGTGATGTCGGGACATCACATTACCTTGCCTTTCACCGCATAATCAATAGCGCGGTGTGCCCCGCTGTGTTGGCCTTGAATCTCCCAAACCGTAAATAAAACAAAGCCATAAAAGATATGTTTCTGGATAAACAAACGTGTCTATAACCACTCAAACTGCATGGCGCACTGTGCGCAAAGACGCTGATCATTGATTTATTCCTGCATGCAAAACCGAACTGTTTTAAAATGACTTTCAAAACTCAACAATCTGCTGGGCTGCGCTGCGAAGCGATACGAAATTAAACCAGTGACATTAAAAGTAAGATCATGCTACAAACTTAGTGTCATTTTCCCAAGCCTGTTTTTTTCCTGCTAAACCATGAAGTTAACATTGAAAGCGAGAGTATTTGAAAGGTCAATTGAAATGCTAATTCAAATTCGGAAGACAATA
This sequence comes from Nannobrachium achirus, assembly GCF_963921795.1. NCBI lineage: Eukaryota > Metazoa > Chordata > Actinopteri > Myctophiformes > Myctophidae > Nannobrachium > Nannobrachium achirus. The sequence continues at coordinate 67,013,355 of NC_137814.1, forward strand.
GAACCCCCGCTGGCAGCAGGGGGAGGAAGTGTTGCGCTCCTGGGCCAAAAGGGAGAGAATCTAACGGTCAAAATGAACGATAAATGCAGGCGTAGTGGTAGTTTTTTATTTTCAGTCACCCAAGTGTTAACGTTGACATCTCTGCCCTCCAAGAGACACGTCTCGCTGACTGTGGCTCTCTGAAGGAAAAACACTACACCTTCTTCTGGCAGGGCAAGAGTGCAGAGGAGACCCGGGAGGGTGGCGTGGGATTTGCAGTAAGGAACACTCTGCTTCCCATGATGAACCCACCAACAGGAGGCTCTGAGCGGATCCTTGCAATCCGCCTATCCACCAGCAGCGGGCCAGCCAACCTGTTGAGTGCTTATGCCCCGACTCTCTGCTCAACAAGTTCTATGGGGAGCTTGATGCGGCTGTCAACACCTTCCCGAAGAACGAGCATCTGCTCCTTCTAGGAGACTGGAATGCCAGGGTGGGTGCCGACCATGAATCCTGGCCAGATTGCATTGGGCACTTTGGAGTGGGGAACATGAATGAGAACGGACAACGTCTGCTAGAGCTGTGCAGCTATCATAAGCTCTGCATCACCAACACCTTCTTTCAGACAAAGCCTCTGCACAGGGTCTCCTGGAGACACCCCCGATCAAAACGCTGGCACCAGCTCGACCTCATCATCACGAGGAGAGAGGCACATAACAGTGTACATCTCACACGGACGTTCCACAGCGCTGACTGCGACACGCACCAATCGTTAGTCCTCAGCAAGGTCAAGCTACAGCCAAAGCAGATCCATCACACCAAGCAGAAGGCTCGTCCACGCATCAACGCCAGCTGGTCAACCAACCCAGCTGTCATACAGCGCTTTCTCAGCTCCCTTGACCAGGCACTCTGTGCGCCGAACCGGCAGAATGCTGTGGACAAGTGGAACTTCCTACCGGACACCATCTATGAACAAGCCATTGCAACATATGGAAGGAGGACGAGAAGAAACGCAGACTGGTTTGAGGCCAGTGTGGCAGTGATGGAGCCAGTTATAGGGGCTAAGCGTACTGCCTTCATCAAGCACAAGGAAAACCCCTCACAGAGGAACCTTGACGCCTTGAGAGAGGCTAAGAGCAAAGCCCAGCGAATGGCTCGATGCTGCACCAACAACTACTGGCTTGAGCTCTCCTCAAACATACGGGTTGCCTCGGACACAGGAGATATCCGGAGAATGTATGAGGGGATAAAACAAGCGACCGGCCCGTTCATCAGGAAAACGGCGCCACTAAAAACTAAGTCTGGTGAAGTCATCAGTGACCGCGACAAGCAGATGGAAAGGTGGGCTGAGCACTACATGGAGCTATACGCCACAGAGAACACCGTGTCAGAGGAGGCTCTGAAGGGAGTTGCAAACCTGCCTGTCATGGAGGAACCCTGACAAGGAACCCACACAGGAAGAACTCAGCAAAGCCATTGACAGTCTTGCTAGCGGCAAGGCCCCAGGTGCTGACGGCATAACACATTATGTCATTAAACTTGGGAAACCATCCTTGCTGCCACACCTTCATGACCTCCTCTGTCTCTGTTGGAGTGATGGAGCTGTCCCCCAGGACTTGCGTGACTCTAAGATCGTCACATTGTATAAGAACAAGGGAGACCGCAGTGACTGTAATAATTACCGGGGCATCTCCCTGCTCAACATCGTGGGGAAGGTTTTCGCCCGTGTTGCCCTTGGTAGACTCCACCTCCTTGCAGAGCGTGTCTACCCTGAGACACAATGTGGCTTTAGGGCAGCTAGATCCACGGTGGACATGATCTTCACCCTCCGACAGCTGCAGGAGAAGTGCCGGGAACAGAGGAGACCACTGTATCTCGCCTTTGTAGATCTCACAAAGGCCTTCGACCTTGTTAGCAGAGATGGTCTCTTCAAGCTGCTTGCAAAGATCGGCTGCCCTCCCAAACTCCTTTCCATCATAAAGTCATTCCATGACAACACACAGGGCTCAGTCTGCTGGGAAGGAGAAACAAACACGGAAGTTCTGGAACACGCTCAATCCACTAGCATGTTCACTATGCTGAGTCAGCGTCGCCTAAGGTGGCTTGGTCATGTCCACAGCCGGCTCCCCAGAGCTGTTCTGTACGGCGAGCTGTCAACAGGTTCCAGACCACTTGGTCGCCCACGCTTGCGCTTCAAGGACGTCTGTAAACGTGACATGAAGCAGGCAGGCATCGATCACAACAACTGGGAGGAAGCTGCTAAAGACCGTAGCGTTTGGAGGCAGACCGTCGCTACAGGAACTCGCCGTGCTGAGGAGAAACACATCTCCTTGCTGCAGGTGAAAAGACAGAAGAGGAAACTGCGTGAAGCAGCCCCCAATCCTGTACCAGACCCCTCTCCATTCGTCTGCGCAAAATGCACACGAGACTGTCACTCCAGAGTGGGGCTGTACAGTCACAGTCGCCGCTGCCAGAAGAATTGACCCCTCAGGCGCAATCCATCGTCATCACTGACGGACGGATGCCTATATATTGTGGGGTAAATCCGCGATGCTCACCGTAACGCAGTGTAAATGACTGCAGGCAGTGGCCGCTGGCCGGGCTACTAGTGGACTCCATGGACGTATACTGAAAGACTGTGACCAGACCAGCCACCGCACCGAGACACTGGATGTTTTATGTTTACGCTCACAGAATGCCCTTGCCTTCCGCGAGTGCCGCCAGTTTATTATTGTTAAATTCAGTGTTTGAGTGACAGACCTTTATGGGGCATTTGGGAAATACGGAACAATCTGCGTTCCGTATTGGTTCAATACGGAACGCAACATTTCATTCTCAAATACGGGACGAATCCGTATTTTACGGAACGGGTGGCAACCGCGTGAGCGAAAAATTTTGGGGTATCCCCCCCACTTTTGGTGATATCCCCCCCACTTTTGCCCCGAGGAGGGGGGGACATATCCCCTCCACTTGAGCTGAATTACACAGTTGTTTTACGCAGATTTCAAGGCATTTTTAAAATGAAATACACATGAATTCATTAAGTCTATATTAGATCTTTTTATTGAAGGAGTAACAGGCCAAGGTACTTACATTGTTGCTTGATTTAAAGAACAACGTTATCGTTTTTTGGTTTTTTGACCGTTTCATTTTGACTGAGAATGATGTGAGACTAGCCTACACACACCAGCAGCAGGTCCAGCACCTGCAATGACGGTCTCCTTCTGCCACTGCCTGCCTGCTTGTCACTATCGCGTCGCATTAATTAAACTCATTCAGAACAGCTGAGCTGAGCTGCCGACTGCACTGCACTGGTGGGACTGTGCCTCTAGAGGGCAGTAATACGCCTTGAAATGAGAACTACTCAGTGTGTACAGTATAATCGATCATATTTGCGGCTTTTTCTTGGACCTGAACACTGGGGGGATATCCCCCCCACCCAAAAAAAGTGGGGGTGTTAATCCCCCCCGTCCCCCCCTATCTGCTGCGCGCATGACACCCACAACTGGTTCAAACCCAATGTTTCTGGAACTATTCCAGAAGCAAGGAGCTACCACTCAACCTGTGTCCTGGAGAAGGTCATGTATGTGTTTGGAGGATACAGCCAGCTGACTGGATGTTCTAATGTCATGTACAAGTTGGACACCACCATAATGGGCTGGTCTTTAATTAACGCCAGAGGCACTGCACCACCTGCTTCCTACTGTCACTCTGCCACCGTCATTGGAACAAAGATGTTTGTATTTGGGGGCTGGGGGAGACAGGGGAACTTAAACAACAATACTGTGTTTGACACAGTATTGTTGTGTCTTCAGCCAGCAGAGACAAACTGCTGGCTGAAGACACTTTCTACACAGCTTCTCCCAGAAGAACGTTCAAGTCATTCAGCCTTTGCCTACAATGGAGAGCTGTACGTGTTTGGTGGCTGGAATATGAACCAGTGCTTAAATGATCTGTGGAATTTGAGTCCAGAGACCTTTTCCTGGAAGAAGGTTGAGCCCAAGGGGAAAGACCCCTTTGGGATGTATGGGATGTGCTGTTACGTGGTGGGAGGTCGTATCATCCTCTTTGGAGGATACAAAGCAGGCAGAATACATCTTGATGACCTGCACATGTTAGATTTAAGTCCTAGCCTGAAGACGTTATGCAAGCTATCAGTTGTTCATTATGGTCTGGATGAGTCTGATCTCCCACATGACATCAGGTGGGAACTGGTAACCATGACTACCAACAGCAACAGAACAAAATGACAGCCCCATGAGGAGGTCCAAAACATTTTTATTTTTATTTATTTTTATCCCAAAAACTGCAAAACTCGGGAAACGGTTGTTGCCTGAAAAGGTTGAGAACCACTGACCTACCACACCAAGTGGACCCTTACAGGTCTGTAACTCTGAGTGTAAAATGGAACCAAATGGTCCCTTACTGGGTCGCGAGCGATAAAATAGCAGCCAGGAGAATGAGACTTGCAGGACACTGCCAAAGGCATCAGGAGCTGCTAGCCAGCAAACCGGTGCTGTGGGAACCAACAAATGGGCACCGGTCACCAGGACGTCCCACACTAACATTTATGGATGTACGCAAGAAAGACACAGGAGCGCAAAGCACCAACGAACTGGCCAGATGTATGGAGAACCGGGATTAGATAGATAGATAGATAGATAGATAGATAGATAGATAGATAGATACCTTCATTATCCCAATATTTATTCTCTATATGTATAGCGTTTTGCCACATGGCGAAACGCGCCGTGCTTTTGCTCAATAAAAAAGAAATGAAGCATTGAATCCTGTCCATCATCCTTCATTGGAGTGTGCGGTCCCTTCCTATAGAGAGGCAGTGGGAGTTTGTCTTTTAATACTTCATTTTGCCTACCAGCACCTGCACCCTAGATGTGCAAGAGAGCTACCTGATATATATATATACGTGTATATACTGTATATATATATATATATATATATATATATATATATATACTGTACATAAAGTGTCCTAAAACACAACTATCAATATAATACAGTGCCCGAATCAAAGTGACCATAAAAGTCAATGCTAGTTAGTGCAACAAGTATCTCACCATCATTTCAAACAAAAACAGAAATACTCAAAAACGACTAACACAACCTAATAGTGCAGTGTCCAAAGGTCAGTGCGATAAAAACAACCAGTAAAAGAAAAAGGAAAAACAAGAAAGGGTGACGCAGCAAGATTACTGGAAGCGACGATGGAAGGCTCGTCTGAGGACGACCTAGAGAGAGAATTGTCAGCTCATAATGTAATAAAAAAATGAGTGCATAACGTAATAAGGCATTTTTCTATAATGTAATAATGTGTTACATTAAGAACCACATGTAGCCGCTCATAATGTAATGACAGTTCATCATGTAACAATGGCCCATATTGTGGAGAAAAGTCTTACAGTCACATGTATTACCTCTGTTGACAAATGAGGCAACTGTTAGCTGGTAACAGACTGACGGACGGACGGATGGACGGACACACTCAGGGACACAAAACATAATCTCAGCCATGCCTATTGGCCTGGCGGAGACAATAGTTATGTAATGTAATAATGGTCCATATTGTGGAGAAAATGAAAATCTGCAGCTCATGTTCGTCAGTCAGTCACGTCACGCTCCATATATGGCCAAAAATGTATTAATTCGCTAGTGTGACTCACGTCACGGCAACCACACTTTCAAATGAATTCTGTCCTTGTCCCTTTTAAGCCCATATATCCCTGAAGCCATCAATATTAAGCCCATATCTGGAAATGTATGTCTCTGTTGTTTCTTACTGGTCACCTCTGTTGACAAAGGGCCAAGACAGAATGTCTGTCCCCGCAAGGGAAGAAGGTCACCTATCTGTCTCTCTGTCTGTCTGCAGGATTACGCAAAAACTACCAGACCAAACTACACAAAACTTGGAGGAGTGTTGTAGCAACACATGTTTTTCAGAAAACTGTTAAGATTTAGAAGACATAATCTGCCTCAGGTGTTAGGTCACTTCAACACTGCATAATATTCGCATTGTGTGTGTGTGTAATCATGACAGTCTAACCACTTAAACCCTCTTCATTAGTTGAATGGGATCCACCAGGGCTCTGTACTAGTCTGGATGGATCCAAATTCCAAATACTACATAATTACATCATCACGCAATGACATCACAACATTGTCATCACAACCAATGCACTTGTGTCTTTAAAAGCAAACGTCCAATAAACCAAACGTCATTCAACAACTATTCCAACTAATTACATTTTTGTTTAACAGCTTATCCTGTAAATTAGTTGCACTGATTCACAGCGGTGCTGGAGTGTGAAATGATTCACTGGACAATACATCTGAAAGGAGGACCTAAAGAGTACTGCCATGCTGCTGTGGTGGTCAGACACAAGCTGTACTCATTTGGAGGATACTTCAACTACCTGAACAACAAGGACCGGATTGAAGTCCACATCTTCAACACATTGTCTTTGCGTTGGAGGAAGTTGCCCCCAGTGACAAATGGAAGAGGACAAAGTCCTATTGAGGTTCCAACCAGGCGCTATGGCCACACAGCTGTGCTGGTAGAAGAAATTGTCCACATCTGGGGAGGGGAGCCTTACTGCAATGTGCTTTATGCCTTTGATGTTGACACCCACAGCTGGTTCAAACCCAATATTGCTGGGACTATTCCAGAAGCAAGGAGCTTCCACTCAACCTGTGTCCTGGAGAAGGTCATTTATGTGTATGGAGGAATCACCCAGCTGATTATATATACTAATGACATGTACAAGTTGGACACCACCACAATGGCCTGG